>NC_069797.1:5797379-6097379 GCF_027406575.1 Nycticebus coucang
TAGCACAAGAAAAATATAAAAATATTCTTAAGGGTGAAAAATAGGCTCTTCAGGTACCAAATAAAGAAGGAATTGAAGGAGCTGTGATGGTCCTCTGGTGTGGCAGGATAGGGGTGTGTTATCCTGTGAGACTCCCACAATGGCTAAGACCATTCAGAGATGAAAGAGGAAACCTGCGGCCTATGAAGATTTAGTAAATAACTATTCTTCTTTTACCTACAGTGAATATTAAAAAAAGCAATGGTACCCAACTCCCAATATGGCCTCTGGCCATCCCTAAGTAATCTAGGCAGCTGCTGATTTCTATGATTTCACCAGCAAACTTCAGTCCAGGACTTAATTGATCAACACTAGACTTCAAGGTATCTCAGTCCCTGCCTTTAGGCTGCTCAGTTAGTAGATTACTAGCTCTCACATGATCCTTGCTCTGGGACCCTGAGGGCAGAACTTGATGGGGTACTTTCTCTCACAATGGCTCCGTGTGGCCCATGGATGAACACTATTTAGCTCAGTCTGGGGCCCTAGACAACACTCAAAGTCCTCCATACTCTTGTCCAAGTTCTCCCAAGGTAGTTCAATTGAGTGCCAAGTCCAAAAATACCAAATAGCTCACAGGAAGGCCTTTCCAGTTTTTAATCTCACGGCTGCTTAATTACAGCTGCCTGTAGGATTAGACCAAATGAACACACGCAACCACTTGCCAGTTTTCCACTGCTTTTGTCCTCCTCCTGGGGTCCAGAAGTCTCTCGCTGACTCCCGTGTCCTCAAAGAGATGTTTATGGTCAGATCCCACAAGCCAGAGATGCCTGGAATCTTGCCTCCCCAGACTCACCATGCCCGGTTGCAAGGAAGCTGTTACTTGGCTGCCATCTTGCTCTTCCTCTACACTTTTTAATTTTATTCCCAAATAGATAGATGTTTGATGAAATGTTTCTCCTTTTTCCTTGGGGTACAGCTGTTCAGCTTTCTGAACCTATTCCACAGTTCACTGTGAACCGGAGACTGAACTCCAGCCAATGGAATGTGTGTAGAAAGTGGGAATTCCATTTAGGCCTGATCCATAAAAGCCTCTCGCTGCCATCCTCACTGATCTTTCCCCTTGAGCCTGGTGCAGATGACCATGCACCTGGGGAAGCCAGTTTTAAAGGTGGGGCTATGACAGAAGAAACTGTGATCCCCAAATCACTGCCAATAAGGAACAAAACACCCAATTAGGTTTCTGAGAGAGAGAAATGATCTCTTATGGTGTTAAACCTCTGAGGCTATAGAAACCAGGTTACCTGAACTAATCTAAGACAAGATTTTTCCAACATTATTTACTGAAAGTTCATCCAGTCACCACTAATTACAAATGCTTTATTTATTTATGTATTGGTGTATTGATTTCTTTTAGACAGTGTCACTCTGTTTCCCAGGCTAGAGTGCCATGTTATCAGCCTACCTCACAGCAATCTCAAACTCCTGGACTCAAGTGATCCTACTGCCTCTGCATCCAGAGTAACTGCCCTGATAATTTTTCTAGTTTTAGTAGAGACAGGGCCTTATTCTTGCTCAGGATGGACTTGAACTCCTGAATTCAAGTGATCTTGCTGCCTCGCCATCCAGAGTGCTAGGATTACAGGCTTGAGCCACTGCTTCCATCCTATGAAATATGGTTACATTTAGCAGACACTAGAGCAGCACATCGAAGCATGGTTATGGCACTGCCCTGTGAACTTTAAATTTTATTTAACTTGAGTCTTAATTTTACCATAAATAAAATGAAATCAATGAGAATATCGTACATACTCAGCTTTCAATACATGATATTGTAGTCAATGTTGTTATAAATATCATATGCTAAGCTTCGTTATGCTTGGGTCTATTCTAAGTCTGTGATATATTTGTCTGTTCCTTGTTTCCTTATTGTGCTCTAGGTCTTGCTTTTGGATTCAGTTTTCATGTTTTTAGACTTAGTACCACCCCAATATTTGGACAACTGGGCCTCTACTATGCATCTCAGATTTGATAAGGCCCTGCTTTGGCTCTTCTCTAGCCCCTTCCTAGGCAGTGAAGAGTCTATGAGACCTACCCAGACTTCATCTCCTCTCCTTCAAGACTATGGACTGTGGGCGTGACATTCAAGAATTCCCTGTCCACCTGGCCTCTAGGTCACTCCCAGAGCATGTGCAGGTCTATTCTCTGGCTTCAACCTCCTCAGGCAGATCACAGTTCTCGAGGGAGCTGAGGACCAGCCAGCAGAAGCCTGCTTGAGGTGGGTTTGGATGGAACACAGATTTGTAGACTTTGTTTTCTGTATGGTGGTGTGAGTTCCCTTGGTGAAGATAAAGATGGATCCAACGTTAGGAAGAAAAAGAGCAGGGAGCAGAGAACATAAATTACAAATCTGCTTTTGCACTCCTAGGTAGCTTTTGCAAAGAGTAAGGAAGCCCTTGGCTGGATTATATACTTGGGAATATGTGGTTGTTTTTATTTTTATTGCTTTTAGTTGTTGTTGTTGTTGTTGTTTTTGGTTAACACCTGTGGTAGGAAAGCTTCAGAGTCCTCACAATAAACAGATTTTTATTTTGTGATTTCATTTGACTCCTGATATAGCTTTGAAAATATCAGACACTAGTTAAAGAAAAAGAATCAAGTTTGAAATAATTGCTTTAGTATATTCCAGAATTTGGTTTTCCTGATGAGAGGCACAAGGCAATTTAATTCTTATCTCTCCCACTTACACACTCTCAGAAGCCTTTAGGATGTCCTCTTTACCTCTGGTATACTGAAATTGTGACATTATACGTGGATACCCAGCTCTGCATCCATCTCAATTGTTCCTGTTTGACACTTATACACATGTTTTGATTCCGGCTCCTGTCTTGTTTCAGTACAGTAACAATTCAGATTTTTCTCTGAATCGTGGTGTCTTCGTCCTTTGAAATGCCAATTGTAAAATTAAAACTACCTCGACTAATTCTCCTCATCATTCAACTTTTCTTTCATCCAGTTTCCCATTAGTGCTCTGAGGAATGCATCATGTCCCTGGACAACGTCTACTACAAGGTCTTTCTGTGGGTTTGCATCTAATTAGAATATGTGGCAGTTAGCTATAGCTGCATAAAAAATAACCACAGAACACAGGGATATTGAACAATGAAGATTTCTTGTGCATCATTAGGCTGGCTAGGAAATTGCTCTCATCTGGCCTTGGCTAGGGCAGCTCAGTGTCCCAAATCTCTCACCCTACACAAACTAGGTTACTGGACTCCATATGTCTTCCCAGGGATGACAGAAAGTCAAGGTCAGCAGGCCAAATGATACCTTCACAGTCGCTTGCATTTTGGCTGATTTCCTATTGACCAAAGCCAGACACATGCTGAGCTTGGGGTTGCAAAATTACACCCACCTGCTGAGTAGTAGTGCAGTGCAAAGTTGCATGGCTGAGATGGTGGATACCGACAGGGGTGAAGAATCAGGCCATTAATTTCATCATAGGCTGAGTAGTGTTAATGCCCTCTTCTAGTACCCTTGGTGTGAACACCAGCGACATATTTGCAAAAGATGGACAATAGTGCACACATACAGGCCGAGAGTGAATGTCAGGGCCATCCTGGGTTTTTCTCCTCCACTTCTGCTCAACCTCCTGCCCTCCTGCTGTACCAGGTGCTGCCAGTAGGTGCTCAGGTCAGGCTGTTCATGGAGGCTCCTGATGCTGGAACTTAGAACCTGGAGTGCTGAGCGCGCTGCTCAGAACACAGAATGTCAGGGAACACTGATCCATTCACCTTGGCAAAGTCTGTAGTCAACACAAACCTCCCAGAGTAGCGGACCCTGTTCGAAGAACCTGACTCTGCTGAACTGCCCTCATGGGCAGTTACCTGGACAAATCTGGCCCGCAGCAGCCTGCACCAGGTCAGGAGGGCAGGGACAAACAGGAGAGGCCAGACTGCCGCCCACCTGCCCGGACCTCAGCTCCCACCCTGGTGACCCATCCTGTCCGCCATGTTTACCACTCGCTCCCCACTCCTCTGCTCCCGGCCTCCAGGAGGCATTGCCACAGGGACTTTGGGACATCCTCAAAACGCTACGTGACGGTATCTCAAAGATGGGATCCACTTCCACAGCCCGGGTATTCCCATGTGGGCGTACTTCCCAGGGTGTCCTGGGATGGCTGCCCCAACAAGAAGACCCTGCTACCTGTTTGTGATTTCAGGTGGGTGGGCCGCCCAGGGACTGTGAGGATCCCCCCTCCTGACAGAAAATGGACTCGTTCTGCAGGACCAGAGCAGGTGATCAGCTCAGCACTGTCCTCACCATCACGTGACGTCCCAGACCCAAGTGCCAAGGAGACTGTTCCGAGTGCCCTCAAAGACAGGATGAAAAAGACAGTGAGGGGAGAAGACCAAATATTTGCTGATGGCCAGGAAAATAGAAGAAGTTGCCATGACAGCAGTGGGACTGGACATTCAGCCCTTGAGCCCCTGCCTAAGCCTGAGTGTCTGAAGAAAGGTCCCGATTCACAGAGCTCAGAGGACCCCTTGAATAAGAGATCATGCACATCTTCTGCGAGCTCCTTGGCCAGCACGTACACATGTGGCATCCCCGTCCCTAGACGCAATGCCATTACCAGCTCCTACAGCTCTACCCGAGGCTTCTCAGGGCTCCAGAAGAGAAGCGGGCCCAGTTCCTCGCCCTCCTTATCGCGCTCCCAGACACAACAGAGGCCTGCAAAGTAAATAATAGGAGAGGAGCTGTGCCATCATTCCAATTCCTCAATTCCACCTGTCAGAGACAAGGAGTTTCAGGGAGGGAAGGCTGCAGAAACAACCACGCAGAAGGAAAAAAAAACTCTGGTTCTTACAGAGTGGTTCTGTATATTTCAGTTACCTAGATGCTCTATGGAGATTTTTCATACAATTTAAGAAAGAGGGCTAGATATCAGCTTTTGGAATCAGAAAAAACAGGAATATTTATCATATTTGTGTATCTGTATGTATTTGTATACAATCTTTGATATCTTACACATTGTTTTCACAATTTACATTGCCATAACCATGAAGAAATAAAAGCACTTCCAAAAGTCAGGTTTTTAAAAACAAAATTCTGAGAACAAATTTTTACTTTGTAAGATAAGTAGTCAGAAATTGAACCCTCAGTAATAACCAACATTGGGAATATTGATATATTAGTTAACAATGTTTCTTTTTCATTTGCGTGGAAGTTGATGGTCAGGTGCATAAAGATATATTTTACTGTTCAAAATAAGTTACGTGAAAAGATGTCATTTTATTTTCAAATGCATCCATTGTAACCCTCAATTTCAAGCTATATAAAAAAAATTACATTGGAATGTAGTATTGAAAAGTCAATTTTGAAATTCTACTTTGTCAAATTATACCTAATTTGGAATGAGGGAAGGTGCAGCAACTAAAAGATGGGTTCTCTTCTCTCCTGGGAGAGCCCCCAATGGCTAATACCATTCAGAGATGAAAGAGGAAACCTGGGGCCTACGAAGATTAAGTAAAATGACTCTTATTCTTTTATCTACAGTGAATCTTACAAAAAGCAATGGTGCCCAACCCCCAATAAGGCCTTTGGCCATCCTTAAGTAATCTATGCAGTTGCTGATTTCTACGTTTTCACCAGCAAACTTCAGCCAAGGACTTACTTGATTAACACTAGAATGAAATGCAAAACTCCTCATGTCACTCTCTTCAATTTCAAATTCTCATGTAATAATCATTCAAGTGTGAGAATCTGTATACCTACAGTCACTCATAGCAACATGGTTGAGATTGGTGAAAAATGGGAAACACCAACAGGTCCGCTAATAGGAAACTGGTTAAATGCATTCTAGTGCGCTGTTATTAAGGTATTGCCTATCAGCTCCAAATTCATGCTTCCTTGCCTGCTCTATGACAATGGATCTGGACCTTTGAAATAGTTTTCCTTTGCTAGCAGTAGGGATGTCAAGCCCTGTCAGCAGAGGGTACCATTCTCCTCCTATTCTAGGGGTGGCTTGCTCACCAAGCTCCTGGAGAACTCACTGCTTACTCCAGTGCCTGGCCCCAAGTGGTTGTTTCTTTGTGCTGCCTCATAGGCTTTTGCTTTTTTCCACCTCTCAACCCCAACCACATTAGGATAGCCAGGAACCCCAAATTGTGTGGGCCTGTGTTCCAAGGAATCTCTGTCCTTCTTGGTGGTCAGGCTAGCCTTTTCTTTCTTTTTTTTTTTTTTTAGCATTTTCTTTTTTTTTATTGTTAGGGATACATTGAGGGTACAATAAACCAGCTTACACTGATTGCAATTGTTAGGCAAAGTCCCTCTTGCAATCATGTCTTGCCCCCATAAAGTGTGACACACACCAATGCCCCACCCCCTCCCTCTGTCCCTATTTCTGCTTTTCCTCCCCCCCATATCCTTAACATTAATTAATTGTCCTCATATCAAAATTGAGTACATAGGATTCATGCTTCTCCATTCTTGTGATGCTTTACTAAGAATAATGTCTTCCATTTCCATCCAGGTTAATACGAAGGATGTAAAGTCTCCATTTTTTTTTAATAGCTGAATAGTATTCCATGGTATAGATATACCACAGCTTGTTAATCCATTCCTAGGTTGGTGGGCATTTAGGCTGTTTCCACATTTTGGCGATTGTAAATTGAGCTGCAATAAACAGTCTAGTACAAGTGTCCTTATGATAAAAGGATTTCCTTCCTTCTGGGTAGATGCCCAGTAATGGGATTGCAGGATCAAATGGGAGGTCTAGCTTGAGTGCTTTGAGGTTTCTCCATACTTCCTTCCAGAAAGGTTGTTCTAGTTTGCAGTCCCACCAGCAGTGTAAAAGTGTTCCCTTCTCTCCACATCCACGCCATCATCTGCAGTTTTGAGATTTTGTGATGTGGGCCATTCTCACTGGGGTTAGATGATATCTCAGGGTTGTTTTGATTTGCATTTCTCTAATATACAGAGATGATGAACATTTTTTCATATGTTTGTTAGCCATTCGTCTGTCATCTTTAGAGAAGGTTCTATTCATGTCTCTTGCCCTTTGATATATGGGATTGTTGGCTTTTTTCATGTGGACTAATTTGAGTTCTCTACAGATCCTAGTTATCAAGCTTTTGTCTGATTGAAAATACGCAAATATCCTTTCCCATTGTGTAGGTTGTCTCTTTGCTTTGGTTGTTGTCTCCTTAGCAGTACAGAAGCTTTTCAGTTTAATGAAGTCCCATTTGTTTATTTTTGTTGTTGCAATTGCCATGGCAGTATTCTTCATGAAGTCTTTCCCCAGGCCAATATCTTCCAGTGTTTTTCCTATGCTTTCTTTGAGGATTTTTATTGTTTCATGCCTTAAATTTAGGTCCTTTATCCTTCTTGAATCAATTTTTATGAGTGGGAAAAGGTGTGGGTCCAGTTTCAGTCTTTTACATGTAGACATCCAGTTCTCGAAACATCATTTATTGAATAGGGAGTCTTTCCCCCAAGGTATGCTCTTGTTTGGCTTATTGAAGACTAGGTAGTTGTAAGATGTTAGTTTCATTTCTTGGTTTTCAATTCAATTCCAAGTGTCTATGTCTGTTTTTGTGCCAGTACCATGCTGTCCTGACCACTATGGCTTTGTAGTACACACTAAAATCTGGTATGCTGATGCTCCCAGCTTTATTTTTATTACTAAGAACTGCTTTAGCTATATGGGTTCTTTTTCCGGTTCCATACAAAACGCAGAATCATTTTTTCCAAATATTGAAAGTACAATGTTGGTATTTTAATAGGAATGGCATTGAATAGGTAGATTGCTTTGGGAAGTATAGACATTTCAACAATGTTGATTCTTCCCATCCATGAGCGTGGTATGTTCTTCCATTTCTTAACGTCCTCTGCTACTTCATTTCTGAGGATTTCATAATTTTCTTTATGGAGGTCCTTCACCTCCTTCGTTAGGTATATTCCTAGGTATTTCATTTTTTTGAAACTATGGTGAAGGGAGTTGTGTCCTTAATTAGCTTCTCATCTTGACTGTTATTTGCGTATACAAAGGTTACTGACTTGTGGACATTGATTTTATATCCTGAAACATTACTGTATTTTTTTTATGACTTCTAGGAGGCTTGTGGTTGAATCTTTGGGGTTCCCTAAGTATAAGATCATGTCATCAGCAAAGAGGGAGAGTTTGACCTCCTCTGTTCCCATTCAGATTCCCTTTATTTCCTTATCTTGCCTAATTGTATTCGCTAGAACTTCCCGCACTATGTTGGTTGAATAGTAAAGGTGACAGAGGACAACCTTGTCTGGTTCCAGTTCTAAGAGGAAAAGCTTTCAGTTTTACTCCATTCAGTAAAATGTTGGCTGTGGGTTTGTCATAAATAGCTTCAATCAGTTTTAGAAATGTGCCACCTATGCCTATACTCTTCAGTGTTCTAATTAGAAAAGGATGCTGGATTTTATCAAATGCTTTTTCTGCATCTATTGAGAGGATCATATGATCTTTACTTTTGCCTCTGTTAATATGGTGGATAACGTTTATGGACTTGCGTATATTAAACCAGCCTTCCATCCCTGGGATGAAGCCTACTTGATCATGATGAATGACTTTTTTGATCATAAGCTGTAATCTATTGGCTAGGATTTTGTTGAGAATTTTTCCATCTATATTCATGAGTGAGATTGGTCTGAAATTCTCCTTTTTGTTTGGGTCTTTTCCTGGTTTTGGTATCAGGGTGATGTTTGCTTCACAGAATGTGTTGGGGAAGATTCCTTCTTCCTCAATTTTTTGGAATAATTTCTGCAGTACAGGAATAAGCTCTTCCTTGAAGGTTTGATAGAATTCTGGAGTGAAGCCATCTGGACCAGGGCATTTTTTGGTTGGAAGATTTTTTATTATTTCTTTAACCTCAGTGCTTGAAATTGGTCTGTTCAGGAGGTCTATTTCTTCCTGGCTAAGTCTAGGGAGAGGGTGTGATTCCAAATATTGGTCCATTTCCTTCCCATTGTCAAATTTCTGGGCATAGAGTTCCTGGTAGTATTCAGAGATGATGTCTTGTATCTCTGTGGGATCAGTTGCCATTTCTCCTTTATCGTTTCTGATTGAGTTTACTAGAGATTTTACTTTTCTATTTCTCGTTAGTCTTGCCAATGGTTTATCTACTTTATTTAATTTTTCAAAAACCAACTCCTTGTTTCATTAATTTTCTGAATGATTCTTTTGTTTTGAATTTCATTGACCTCTGATTTGATTATGGATATTTCTTTCCTTCTGTTAAGGTTAGGCTTAGATTGTTCTCCTTTTTCCAATTCCATAAGATGGCTTGTGAGATTGTTGATGCGCTCTCTTTCTGTTTTTCGAATGTAGGCATCTAAAGCAATGAATTTTCCTCTCAAAACTGCTTTTGCAGTATCCCACAGGTTTTGGTAGCTTGTGTCTTCATTCTTGTTATGCTCAAGGAAGTTGATGATTCCCTGTTTTATTTCTTCCTGCACCCATCTGTTATTCAACAGAAGATTGTTTAATTTCCATGCCTTTTTGTGGGGTCGAGCGTTTTTGTTATAGTTGAGTTCTACCTTTAGTGCCTTATGGTCTGAGAAGATACAAGGTAAAATTTCAATTCTTTTGATTCTGTTGGTATTTGTTTTGTGTCCCAGGATATGATCAATTTTGGAGAATGTTCCATGGGGTGATGAGAAGAATGTATATTCTTTATCTTTGGGGTGGAGTGTTCTATATGCGTCTATCAAGCACAGTTGTTCTAGGGTCTCATTTAAATCTCTGATATCTTTGTTTAATTTCTGTTTAGAGGATCTGTCCAGCTCTGTAAGAGGAGTGTTAAAGTCCCCTGTTTTTATGGTATTATCAGATATCATATTGCTCAGACTGAGTAAGGTTAGTTTCAAGAATCCAGGAGCAATTAAAGTGGGTGCATAAATATTTAGAATTGCAACATCTTCTTGTTGTATTTTTCCCTTGACCAATATAAAGTGACCATCTTTGTCTTTTTTGACTTTAGTTGCTTTAAATCCACATGTATCTGAAAATAAGATTGCAACTCCTCTTTTCTTCTGAGTGCCATTTGCCTGAAAAATTGTCTTCCAACCCTTGACTCAGAGTTTTTATTTGTCTTTTGAAGCCAGTGTGTTTCTTGCATACAGCAAATGGATGGCTTGTGTTTTTTAATCCAGTCAGCCAATCTATGTCTCTTCAGTGGGGAATTCAAGCCATTAATATTTGAGATAATTGATGAGTGTGGTATTCTATTCATCTTATTTTGTGGGAGTCCATTGCTTAGTGTTGTCTTTTGCATCAGTGTGGAGGTTAGCTTCTGTTCTTTAATATGTGATTTCTTACTTTGCTGCTGATCCATTGTGATGGTCAGTGTGTAGAACAGGTGGAAATATTTCGTGTAGAGCTGGTCTTGTTGTGGTGAATTTCCTCAATGTTTGTATATCTGTAAATGATTTGATTTCTCCATCAATTTTAAAGCTTAGCTTAGCAGGGTACAGAATTCTGGGCTGGAAATTTTCTGTTTAAGTAGATTAAAGGTAGATGACCATTGTCTTCGGCTTGGAAAGTTTCATTAGAGATTTCTGCGGTAACTCTGATGGATTTGCCCCTGTAGGTCAACTGGCGCTTACTCCTGGCAGCTTGCAGAATCTTTTCTATTGTCTTGACTTTGGAAAGGTTCATCACAATGTGTCTTGGAGAAGCTCGGTTGGAGTTGAGGTGACCTGGGGTCCGATATCCCTCTGAAAGCTGTGTGTCAGAATCTTTGGTGATGTTTGGGAAATTTTCTTTTCTAATATTCTCTAGTATGGCTTCCATTCCTCTGGGGCATTCTTCTTCCCCTTCTGGGATTCCTATAACTCGTATGTTGGAACACTTCATAAAGTCCCATAATTCTGACAGTGAATGTTCTGCTTTCTCTGTCTTCTTTTCTGCCTCTTTCACTGTCTTGAGTTATCGCAAGAACTTTGTCTTCTACCTCTGAAATTCTTTCTTCTGCATGGTCTAACCTGTTGCTGAAACTTTCCCTTGCATCTTTAAGTTCCCTAATTGACTGTTTCAGTTCCTTCAGCTCTGCTATATCCTTTTTATATTCTTCATAGCGTTCATCTCTTATTTGATTCTGTTTTTGGATTTCCTTTAGGTTATTTTCCACTTTATTAGCAGTTTCCTTTATCATTTCCATCATTTCTTTCATTGTTTTCATCATGTGTATTCTAAATTCCCTTTCTGTCATTCCTAACATTTCTTTACAGGTGGAATCCTCTGCAGGAGCTACCTCATGGTCCCTTGGCGGGGTTGTTCTGGACTGGTTCTTCATGTTTCCTGGAGTTTTCTGCTGATTCTTCCTCATGAGTGATTTCTTTTATCTGTTTCCTTGCCCTAATTTTCCTTTCACTTCCTCTTGCTCTTTAAGTTCTCGTGCCTGTGGACTAAGGTTTTGATGAGTCCTTTGGTACAGGACCAGAAGGATGAGAAGGTTAAAGAGCAAGAAAGGGATGAAAGAAAGGAGGAATGAGTGAAAAGAAAAAAAATAGAGAAAGGAGAGGGGGTGGGCAAAAAGGAATTTTGACAAAACGAAGAGAGGCACAGAAAGAGGGAGACAGAGCAATATAGGTGTACAGTAGGATACTTTGACACAACCTTAAAAAAAGCCACGTTCTGGGGGTTCCCAGTTGGATGTTTCCCTTGACGTCAGCAGCTCTTTGCTAAGCTGGTCAGACACAGTACCCCACCTCTACTAAGTAGAGAGGAAAGACAAAAACGCTATGAATCAAACCAAAACAAGCAAACAGAAAAATATATGGAATAAAATTGGGTGAAAAACCAAATAATAGTGGTAGAAACACTAGCAAAAATGAAGTTCTAGTGATTGAAAAAGGCAGCAATGGGAAATTATAATTACACTAGAAAAATTGAGAAAGAAAAAAATCTGTATAGAAAAGGTTGAAATTAAAAAACAATACAACATCAAAATAAACAGAAAAACAACCAAACCAAAATAACAGAAAAAAAACACAACCAAAAACAAAGCAGTATGTATATGTTGTTGAATATTGTCTGGGAAACACGTGGTCTTCTGGGGTATGAGCATTAATCACAGATCTGATACGACTGGAGGCTGCAGATTTCTCCAACCCCAGCAGGTAGACACCCTAAATCTCTCTTCAGCCCTCTTAAAAGGCACTTTGAACTTGTAAACTCACTGAGTAGAAGCTTTCTCAGGTAAGTGCATGTCGCTGGAATCACTGCTGAAGTGGCTATCCATTTACCCAGTGTGCCAAAACTGGTCTCACTCTGCCCCTGAGGGTTAGAGCTGTAGGGCGGCTCAGACCCCAACCTTAGGCTTCTCAGTCACTGGGTTACCAGCTCCTGCCCGATTCTTGCTCTGCGACTCTAAAGGCGGAGCTTGCCAGGGCAGATCACTCACAATGGCTCCCTGTGGCCCGCAGCCAAACACCATTAGCTCCATCTGGCTCAGCAGCTCAGACTGGGGCCCTAGACAATGGCCAAAGTTCTCCGCACTCCCACTCAGGCTCTCCCCAAGGCAGTTCAACTGAGTGTCAAGTCCAAAGACACCAAAACAGTTCACAGGTAAGGCCTTTCCAGTTTGCAGTCTCACTGCTACTGTACTTACTTACAGTTGCTGGTGGGTTTAGACCGACTGAACACATGCGACCACTTGCTCATTTTCCAGTTTTAGTCCTCCTCTTGGGGTCTCGCTGACTCCCTGTATCCTCACAAGGATGATTATAGGCAGATCCCACCAGCCAGAGATGCCTGGAGTCCTATCTCCCCAGACTCATGGTGCCCAGATGCAAGGAAGCTGCTACTCGGCCGGCATCTTGCTCCCTCCTCCAAAACCAGTCAATGATATACTTAAAAGAGTGAAAGGTATGTCATATGAATTATATCTCAATTAAGTTGTTTATAAAAATAAATGTGTGTTGAGCTTATCAATGTCAGAACCACTGGCCTAGTTCCCATACGGCATATTTCTGATACTTTTAAGAGCATAAATGGGAGAAATAACAGTTTTTCCGTGGATGTGCTGATGCTGTGTAGAATTCCATTTTCAGGCACTCAACCTCTGAAGGGCAGAAGGATCCATTCAAGGCCTGGTGTTTGAATACTTGAAATCAACAGTTGCCAGACATCAGCTGTTCATGCCCATCCACAAGCCTCTCTCATCATTCTCTCTGGAGCACCCATGATAACATTTACTTTACTTGTTGAAAACTCATTAACAGAAATAAATCATTAAAAAAAAAGAAAGAAATCATTTGCTAGTACCTTTAACCCTATCCTATAAAGTTAGCTATTTGATCACCAAGAGTGACAGACTCCATTTTTCAAGATTGTTTGCTGATGCCTTTGAAGCCCTCCCCACTTTCCCCCTCTCCTTCCCAACATCTAAGCAAGTTAACAAGAAAGTCAGTGTTTTCTACTTGGTGTTGGTGGGGAGTTCAAATCATGCAAGCCTCAAAAAAGGCAAAGCCACACCTATCCCAGTCCCACTCTCTAATCACAATAAAAGCCTAGCCAGTCTCCTTTTCCTACTTTATCAAACTATTTTAGACAGCTTAGAAAGTCCTGCCCTGTTCTCTGAATAAAGCTATACCACAAATAAATCTTCTACCTATTAGGGTGTATGTGTGGCATTATCAGTTTCAACATCAGAACCATATTTAAGTAGAAGTCCTTCTTACCTCTCCACAGTGGCCACAACACCTAGTTTTTTTTTTTATTTCACATTAAAGTACATGGATATTACTATTTTAAATGTAAGAGTTCTTTCACAAGGTTAACAGATACCATAAATCATGAGCACTACCAGGGAAGGGATTTGGCACAGTTAACTTATGTATATAGCCAAAGATGCACATAGTAAGCAGTCAATAATCTACTCAATGAATAATGATCAACACCCCTAAACAATACTTTCCTGAAATAACCACTTAAAATATTTTAAAATTCAGGGAGGCTGAGGCAAGAGAATCACTTAAGCCCAAGAGTTAGAGGTTTCTGTGAGCTGTGACATAACAAAACTCTACAGAGGGTGACACAGTGAGACTGTCTAAAAAAATAAATAAATAAATAAAAATTTTACAATCTCATACAAAACAGAAAAAGCCAACAAAAATCAGATATTATCTTTGTGCCAAGAATTTTTAAAAGTTGGCTGGGCATTGTGGTTCAGGACTGTAATCCTAGCACTCTGGGAGGCTGAAGCAAGTGGATTGCTTGAGCTCAGGAGGTCTAGATCATCCTGAGCAAGAATTAGACCCCATCTCTTACAAAAAAAAAAAAAAAAAAGAGTTTGAAAAAGTTTACTAAAGATCTCAAAGGACACTTAAGTAAGTAGAAAGCTAGACCAAATAGACAGATGAGAGGGGCCCAATACTGAAATCATGACAACTTGCACTGTTGCAAAACTAACCTGTAAAAGCAGTCCCTTCCTAATGCAAATCTCTGGAAGAATTTCACTAGAACATGACAAAATTCACACAGAAGAGGACAGTCCCTGAAATACCCAAGACAACTCCTTTAAAACAAAAGGAAGAGGATCTTGGAGTTACTCTACCAAAGTCAAGGCTTTTGTTAAAGTTCCAGTAACCAACCAGCCCAATGAAAGTATGGGGAAGGACAGATAAGCCCATACCCATAAACTTGGAGGGCGATGGCAATTTGGTAAGTGGTAAAGACAGACTCACATATCTGCAAAAGTAGAGATGTCTTTTAGTGTCTTTTCAGATGGGAAAATAATTACAAATCCTAATTTACACACACTCTCATACATATATGCTTATAAATTCTAGATGGAACAAAAGACCTATACGGGATGAAGAAAAAAAATTTTTAGAACGACTAGAATAAAATGTAGAACTACAAAATATTATTGAGTTAGGGTAGAAAAGAGTTTCTTTCTTTTTTTTTTTGTAGAGAAAAAAAAAAAAAACGTCATAGGACTCACAGCAACCTTAGCTCTTGGGCTTCCGCAATTCTCCTGCCTCAGCCTCCCGAGCAGCTGGGACTATAGGCGCCCGCCACAACGCCTGGCTGTTTTTTTGTTGCAGTTCGGCCGGGGCTGGGTTTGAACCCGCCACCCTCAGTATATGGGGAAGGCGCCCTACTCATTGAGCCACAGGCACCACCCAGAAAATAGGTTTTTAACCACCAAAAGGCACAAAACATAAAAAAGATGAGAAACATCACATTATATCAAAGTGAATAATGCTCCATGAACATAAAATTAAAAGAAAAAATTTAAAAACCCAAGGAATTAAAAGTACTACTCTGAAGACTACTTAATAATTACAAAGGGGGAAAAGTAGAGGGCCCTGGCTGATGATACTTTAACCACATGATCCAAAGTCACCACCACCAACCTCGCATGCTTCCTGATATGATAGTGGTTCTCAAGCTGTGAGTCGTGACCCCTTTTTAACAATGAAAATACACTGCAGCATTAGAAAGGTTGAGAACCACTGTGATATGATGTACCAAGAAAGACAAGATTTCACTTAGGTAATGTCCTGCACAAGATAGAGATCCTGAATTTAATTATGAGAATATCAACTGAATCCCAGAACCTACAAAATAACCAGATGGGGCTTTTAAAAAAACATCGTCATAAAAGAAAGAGAAAAGAGTATCTCCTTTAAGTCTGAAGGAGACTAAGAAGACATTACAAATAAATTTAATACATAGGCCAGGGTACAGTAGCTCATGCCTGCAATCCTAGCAGTTTTGGAGGCTGAGTCAGGAGGATTGCTAAGGCCAGGAGTTTAAGACCAGCCTAGGCCACACAGCAAGAAAGACTCTGCCTCTACAAAAAATAAAAAAAAAAAAATTGCTGGGCATACTAGTACATACCTGTAGTCCCAGCTACTTGGGAGGCTGAGGCAGGAGGATCACTTGAGCCCACAAATTTGAGATTGCAGTGAGGTATGCCACTGTACTTTAGCCTGGGCAACAGAACAAGAGTGGGGAGAGGAGAGGCAAGGGAGGGGAGGGGAGGAGAAGAAAGGAGAGGGAAGGGAAGTGAGGGGCACAGAGGAACAGGATTTTGCACGGGATCCTAGATCAAAAGAAATACAAAGAAACCAATCCACCCACATATAGAGTTCTATATTAATAAAAAAGTACTTGGGTGGATCAGCTCCTGTCGATCAGTGGCTAGGGCACCAGCCACATACAGCAGAGCTGTCGGGTTCAAACCCAGCCCCGGCCTGCCAAACAAGGACAACTCCAACCAAAAAATAGCCGGGTGTTGTGGCAGGCGCCTGTAGTCCCAGCTACTTGGGAGGCTGAAGCAAGAGAATCACTTAATCCCAGGAGTTTGAGGTTGCTGTGAGCTGTGACACCACAGCATTCTACCAAGGGCGACATAGTGAGACTCTGTCTCAAATAATAATAATAGTAAAGTACTTAGTTGTGATCATAACACCTCAGTTATGTTTAAGGATGTTCTTGGTCTTAGGAGATCCAGGGTTAAGAGTCATGGTGTCTACAATACTTTCAGTAATTCAGCCAAAAAACTGAATTATACATACATAAAGTATACATAAATACATGTGTGAATTACACCTGCTTGTACACACATCCTGCGTATTTGTGTGTGTACAATGTAAAAATAGATCATATATGCATGTGTTTGAGACAGAAGAAAAAGATAAAGCCAAGGAGGCAGAATGCAAATAACTTATTTTACCTTGAAGTTATTCCAACAACTTTTATGTAAGTATGACACCTTTACAAATAAAAAGTTAAGTGAAGAGATATAGCCAGGCGCTGTGGCAGGTGCCTGTGGAGGCTGAGGCAAGAGAATTGCTTAAGCCCAAAAGTTGAAGGTTGCTGTGAGCTAAGACACTCTATCTAGGGCAGCTTGAGACTGTCTAAAAAAAAAAAAACAGTTGGGTGGAGATTGAAGGAAACAACATTAGAATGAAGGCAAGTCACCTGTTGTGAAGAAAAGGAAAAACAGACAAAAGCTGAGTATTCAAAAACGTAGTTTTTATAGGCCTGAGTCACTAAAACAACTAATTTTTTTTTAATTGGCAAAGAATAATGGATGTTTCCTGAGTGATGGTAATTTTGATAAAGGTTTAGATTGCATTTGTCAAAACTCATCCAATGGTGCGCTGAAGATCTGTGCACTTCACTGAAAGCCAACTTTGGCTCAGTATTTTTTTAAAAAGCAATATTTAAGTCTAATCCATGTTAAGCATAGTGAAATGTTTGAAGGGGAAGTACAGTGATACCAGCAATTTACTCTGAAACGTATCCAAACAAAGCTGGATTAATGGATGTCTAAAAGGATGGACAAAAGAAAAATATGGGATACAGCAAATAAAAGAGACATTAACTGGTCATCACTGCACAAGCCTTTCAGCTTTTATCTCTCTCTCTCTCTCTCTATATATATATATATATATATAATTACTTTATTATGAAGTTAAAAAAATATCGGGAGTAGGCAAAGAAAATAAACCATTAAACGAAGGAAGACAGCGAAATGGCCAATAAGCAAATGGAGGAAAATGGCTCTGCCTCACAGGAAACAGTAGTAAACTGTAATATTGCAATTATCAGATGGAAAAAGAAGACAGGTGAACTGACACCATCAGGACTTAGCGGGAAATGGAACAATTCTAGGTCTCAAGGCCGCCAGTTCCTTCCAATTAGCAGCAGAAGAGGTGGACCTAGGCCACGGCCAGGCCATGGCACCCTGAAAGGTTTAACAGCACAGTCCCGAGAGAGCAGAATTCAGAGCGATGCAAAGGAAAGGGCAGGGGTGCGGGCACCAGCTCCGGGAGACCCACCCGCAGTGGTGAGTCCACGCAGGCCCAGGGGCAACCTCAAGGTAGGGGCACCCATGCCAGGCGGGAGCGTTCGCACTCGCCCATGGCGAACCAACTCGCCAGGGACCTGCCACACCCGTCAGTGTCGTCCACACCTGAGAAGAAAGCAGCGCACCGGCCTGACCCCTCCCCTGGCAGGCCCTACAGCCGCATGAAACCCCCGCAGAAGTGCCTCTCACCACCCCACTGGGACCTGGAGGAACCCACCCCCAAACTCCGACCCCTGGTGAGAAATGGAGGCACCGAGCAGCGAGGCTCACCGCAGGGAGACAGCAGCACCCTTGTTCAGAGTGAATGCGCATGCAAGATTGCCTGGACCGGATGTGCGCATTCTCGGAGGCGTCCTGGGTCCTTCCTTTTCCTCCCACTTCCCCAGGCGCGGTTTGACTGACAGTTGAGCGCTCCAGACCTCTCGCCCCTGACTTCTCTGCTCTCTCCCAGAAACCCACCCACCTTTCATTGCTGCCACAGCGTTCCTGGTGTCCTGGTCCCTCGCCTGGGTCCTGCTGCCCTTCTTTCGACTTCTTTTCTTTTCTTTTCTTTTTTTTTTTTTGAGACAGAATCTCACTTTGTTGCCCTCAGGGTGCGCTGGCGTCATACCTCAAGGCAACGTCGAACTCTTGGGATCAAAGAATGGAAAAGCGATTTTCTTGTGTTAGCTTCCCTGGTAGCTAGGTCTACTGGTGCCTGCCACAATTCCCAGTTGTTTTTATTTAGAGACGGGGTCTCCCTCTTGCTCAACCAGTCCATCCTCCTTGGCTTCCCAGAGTGCTAGGATTACGGGCGTGAGCCACTGCGACGGCCACATACTTTTCTTACCTGATTCAATCCTATGGTTTTAATCCTATGGTATCATTATTTTGTGGAGGAGTCTTAATTTTATTTACTGTGTAATTTTCTAAAATATTTCTATGCCTTTTTTTATTTTGAGAATAATGGGTCAAAATTCAGATAAGTACTCATTATTCATTGACAATATAAATTAGCCAAACAGAAGTTACACATCTGTAGAATTAATAGGTGAAGGGTTTCACATAGATTAACCATACAAATCAATACATGAATTACAGAAAAAAAATACAGGAATCAATAATAAGCAGATGGTAAATGTGATTTCAGCATCTGCACCTGGGTGTCTCCATGGCAGGAGCAGCTCTGAGCATCTTCTCAACACATCAAACCTTGCAATTATTTGCTTTGCACCAAGTGGAAAATAAACTCCAAAAGGAGGGGGTGAGACGGAAAAAAGATAAAGAAAATGTACATAGAAAAGATAGCATTAAGGCTGGCATGGTAGCTCACACCTATAATACTAGCTCTCTGGGAAGGCTGAGATGGGTGGATTACCTGAGCTCAAGAATTCAAGCTTAGCCTGAGCCAGAGCGAGACCTCGTGTCTAAAAAAATAGCCAGGTGTGGGCTTCGCTCCTGTAGCACAGTGTTTACAGCACCGGCCACATACACTGAGGCTGGCAGGTTGGAACCAGTGCAGGCCATCTAAAAACAATGACAATTGCTACAAAAAATAGCTGGGCTGGGTGGCGCCTGTGATTCAGTGAGTAGACCGCCAGCCCCATATACCAAGGGTGGTGGTTTCAAACCCGGCCCCGGCCAAACTGCAAAGAAACAAATGGGGAAAAAATAGCTGGGCGTCGTGAGCTGTGACACCACAGTACTCTACTGAGGGTGACAAAGTGAGACTCTGTCTCAAAAAAAATAAAAAATAGCCGGGTGTTGTGGCAGGTACTTATAGTCCCAGCTACTTGGGAGGCTGAGGCAAGAGAATCGCTTAAACCCAAGAATTGGACGTTGCTGTGAGCTGTGACACCAGGGCACTCAGGGCAACTGAGTGAGACTCTGTCTCAAAAAAAGGAAAAGAAAAGAAATAATTTATTGCAGCTCAATTTACAATCACCAAGATGTGTAAGTAACTCAGGTCCACATCAGCCCATGAATGGATTGATAAACTGTGGTATATATATACCATGGAATACACCATGCAAAATGGAGACTTTACATTTTTTGTATTAACTCCTGGATGGAGTTGGAGAACATTTAGTATCTTAAGAATGGAAAAGCAAGTTGAAAGGGGAGGGCACTCTTCTGGCAGAGATCTCACAGACCACCAAGGCTTGTATGAAAGGTTTTTATTGGCGAGAGAGGGATGTTGTAGAGCAGCACCAAGAAGGAGAGAAAAGGAGGGGGGAGACGAGAGAGAGGAAAGGGAGCAAAGGAGAGGGGGAGAGAGGAGATACTGAGAGAAACAGAGAAAGAGAGGAGAGAGGAGGGGAGAGAGAGAGAGAGCTATATAGGTTAGAGGAAGTCTTAGAATGGTGATGGGATGGTAGAATAGCCAATAAGGAGTTACTGCTCTGGCTGGAAGAGGCATTAGGGACAGGCCATAAGTTTGAAATTTTCAGTGGGTAGCTGTAACTTTAAGAGTGAGACAGCTAGTCTTGGTCTGTAGAAAGCAGGAGGAGCTTTTCTGGCGGAGGGGCTTTCTCTGGGGCAACTACCTAAAACAAGGATTTAATGTACTCAATACTAACATGAAGGCAGTAATGAATATACCCACACAAGAGAAAAACTCAATTTAAGTTAGGGGAAGGGGAGAGGACGGAGGGGGGAGAGGAAAGGATGGAAGAGGACTGGTGTCCTCTCACATAACAGGCACAATGTAAGAGTACACGGCAAACCCACTGGATGAGGAGCACAACTACCACAGGGACTGTACCCAAAAAACGGAAAAAGTGTAACCTAATCATCTGTAACCTCATACTAATCATGTTACAGGAAAACAGCAAATTAAAACTTACAGACTTTTACACTAAAATATAGAAGGAAGATTCAATTTCCATTGAGAACTCAGGTGCCTCAAGCCTTAAAATGCTGAATTCTGGGAACAGTTTTTTTCCAAACTCTATACCATTTTTTTCTTTAGTTCAATATCAGCTACATAGTCATGGCTACAGATGGTAGAAATCAGGGTATTGTTATTTTTCTTTTTGAGGTTCCTTTAGCTCAGTGTAAAGTTTGCTCTTTGGAGTAGTTCTGCAACCTCCTGCTACTTTCTCAAGAAGTGTAAGATTTATTTCTCCTTCCTCAATGGAAATAAAAAATAAAATAAATAATGATGTTCTCAATTTTATATGTGTATACAAAATAATTCCAATAACCAAAATATTCATATGAATACAAAAATAAACAAACAACAAATCCTATGTTTACTATAAGATTGGAATGTGGGACCGGAGGAGGCCAAAGGATGAGGCCTAGTTGATGGGGCAGACTACCACCAGCACAGGGGTGAGGTGGGGACTCTTAAAGAATCTTCAGCATTTTTTTTTTTTTTGATACAGAGTCTTACTTTGTCACCCTTGGTAGAGTGCCATGGCATCATAGCTCATAGCAACCTCAAACTCTTGGACTCAAGTGATCCTGTTGACTTCTAAGTAGCTGGGACTGTAGGTACCTGCCACAATGCCTGGCTATTTTTTTGAGACGAAATCTTGCTCTTGCTCATGCTGGTCTCAAACTCGTGAGCTCACGCAATCCACCAGCCTTAGCCTCCCAGAGTGTGTGAGCCACTGTGCCCAGACCATTATTATTTTTTTTTTTTAAGAGACAGAGACTCACTTATTTGCCCTCAGTAGACTGCGGTGGCATCGCAGATCATAGCAACTTTCAGCTCTTGGGCTTAGGCGATTCTCTTGCCTCAGCCTCCTGAGTAGCTGGGACTACAGGCATCCACCACAACGCCCGGCTATTTTTTTTTTTTTTTTTTTTTGCAGTTTGGCCGGGACTGGGTTTAAACCTGCCCCCCTCAGTATATGGAGCCGGTGCCCTACTCACTGAGCCATAGGCGCCGCCCAAAATTTTTTAATTATAAAAGGGAAAAGGGTCATTTTACAGTGGAGAAACCTGGAAGGTACCACCTTTTTTGTTTGTTTCTTTTGTGGCCAGGGCTGGGTTTGAACCCGCCACCTCCGGCATATGGTACCGGCGCCCTACTCCTTCAGCCACAGACGCCGCCCGGAAGGTACCACCTTAACCATCACTTTTGTGCCAAAAGTGCATCATAACACTCTAATCATGAAAAACATCAGACAAACCCAAAGAGAAACCTTATACAAAACTGACTTCTATTCTGTAAAAGTGTCAAAGTCATGAAACACAAGGAGAGACTGAGAACCTGTCATAGATTGGAGTAGACTGAGGAGTTATGACAAATGAATGTGGGATCCTGGAACAAAAAAAGAATATTTGGGCTCAACACCTGTAACTCAGTGGTTAGGGCTCCAGGCACATACACCAGAGCTGGTGGTTTCAAACCCAGCCCAGGCCTGTCAAACAACAACTACTACAACAACAACAACAACCAAAAAAAAAAAAAATATATCCAGGTGTTGTGGCAAGCACCGGTACATGGGACACTGAGCCAAGGACAATCGCTTAAGCCCAGGAGTTTGAGGTTACGGTGAACTATGATGCCACTGCACTCTAATGAGGGCAAGATGGTGAGATTCTGTCTCAAAAAAAATAAATAAATAAAAAAATGGACATTTGGGGAAAAACTGGTAAAATTTAAATACAGTCGTGGTTTATTCATTAGTGTTAAACTAATGTTAATTTCCTAGTTGCACAGTTCCATTAATACTAAATCAATATTTACTATGATAAATATATGAGGGTTATGTAAAATCTTAACATTAGGAAAAGCTAGGTGAAAGGTGCATAGGAACTCTACTAAGTATTTTTGCAACTTTTCTTTCTTCTTTTTTTTTTTTTTAAGACAGAGCCTCAAGCTGTTGCCCCAGGTAGAGTGCCATGGCGTCACAGCTCACAGCAACCTCCAACTCCTGGGCTTAAGCGATTCTCTTGCCTCAGCCTCTTGAGTAGCTGGGACTACAGGTGCCCACCGCAACACCCAGCTATTTTTTTGGTTGTAGTTGTCATTGTTGTTTGGCAGGCCCAGGCTGGATTCAAAGCCGCCAGCTCTGGTGCATGTGACTGGTGTCTTAGCCACTTGAGCTATAGGCACTGAGCCAACTTTTCTGTAAAATTAAAATGATTTCTAAAAAGCTCAGGATAGGCTGGGCATGGTTGCTCACACCTATAATCCTAGCACTCTGGGAGCCCAAGGCATGTGGATCACCGTAACTAATGAGTTCAAGACCAGCCTGAGCAAGACCCAGTCTCAAAAAATAGCTGGGTGTTGTGGTGGGTGACTGTAGTCCCAGCTACTCTGGAGGTTGTGACAAGGGGATCACTTGAGCCCAAGTGTTTTGAGGTTGCTGTGATGCCATGGCACTCTACCGAGGGCAACAATGTGAGACTTTGTCTCTAAACAAATACATACATACATACATACATAAATAGCTCAGGATAAAAGCCCTTTTCCTATATTCATATGAAAATAAGTTCACCATATACTAAGAAAAATGTTAAATATTGTTTTGATCCAGTTATTATATGAAGAGTATAGGAAAATAACTGGATTATGTTTTTGTTGGTTTTGGGTTTTTTTGAGACAGAGTCTCAAGCTGTCACCCTTAGTAGAGTGCTCTCACATCACAGCTCACAGCAACCTCCAACTCATGGACTCAAGCAATTCTCCTGCCTCACCCTCCCAAGTAGCTGGGATTACAGGCGCTTGCCACAATGCCAGGCTATTTTTTTGGTTGCAGCCATCATTGTTGTTTGGCAGGCCCAGGCTGGATTTGAACCTGCCAGCTCAGATGTATGTGGCTGGCACCTTAGCCGCTTGAGCCACAGGTGCCAAGCCCTGAATTATATTTTGAAAATCACAAATGAGTGAAGTCGAATATGACTTTTTTTTTTTTTTTTTTTTTTAGACAGAGTCTCACTTTGTTCCCCTTGGTAGTGTGATTTGACATCCTAGCTCATAGCAACCTCAAACTCTTTGGCTCAAGCAATTCTCTTGTATCAGTCGCCTGAGTAGCAGGGACTACAGGCGCCTGCCACAATGCCTGGCTATTTTTAGACAGGAGGTCTCACTCTGGCTCAGGCTGGTCTGGAACATGTGAGCTCAGGCAATCCACCCACCTCGGCCTCCCAAATGCTGGGATGACAGGCGTGAGCCACCGCGACTGGCCTTTGACCTTTCATTATCACCTACTATCCTCTTTTAGCCCTAGTAATTTTCTTTGCTCAGAACTTTGTATGATGATAACATAGCCTCTCCATATTTCTTTTGATTAGTGTTTGCCACGTATAGTTTTACATGCTTTTACATTTAACCTGAGCTATATTTAAGGTGGAATTCTTGTAGATAGCATACAGTTGGGTCTAGGTTTTGTTGGTTTATCCAAATTGACAATTCCTATTTTTCAATTGGTATGTTTAGATCATTCACATTTAATGTCATTATTGATATAGTTGATTTAGGTGTACCATTTTAATATTTGTTTTCTATTTCTTGTATTTTTTTGTTCCTGTTTCTCTTTTTCTGCCTTCTTAAATCATTTGAATATGTTTTTGCTTATCTATTTAAATTTTAGCTATATATCTTTGTATTTTGTTTTGTTTTGTTTTTCAGACAGAGTCTCAGTCTGTCACTGTGGGGTTAAGTGCCATGGTATCATAGTTCACAGCAACCTCAAACTCCTGGGCTTGAGCAACCCTCTTGCCTCAGCCTCCCTTGTAGCTGGGATTACAGGCATGGGCCACAATGTAGGGCAAGTTTTTCTATTTTTAGTAGAAGCAGGGTCTCCCTCTTGCTCAACCTGGTCTCAAACAACTGAACCCAAACAATCCACCTGCCTCAGGGTCCCTCTTACTAGGATCATAGGTGTCATCCACTGCATCTGACCTGTATCACTTTTTACTGATTGTGATTGCAATGGATTTAATGGACAGAATGTTTGTGCTCCCCAAACACAATGCATATGTTTTTTGTTTGTTTGTTTTTCCGGTGGGGAGGGTTGAGACAGCGTCTCATTATGCTACCCTCGGTAGAGTGCCATGGCATCACGGCTCACAGCAAACACAAACTCTTGGCCTTAAGTGATTCTTTTGCCTCAGCATCCCAAGTAGCTGGGACTACAGGTGCCCGGCACAACACCTAGCTATTTTTGTTTATTGTTATAATTGTTATTTAGCAGGCCCAGGCTGGGCTCAAACCCACCAGCCCTAGTGTATTTGGCTGGCACTGTAACGACTGAGCTACGGATGCTGAGCCAACACAATTCATATGTTAAAGCCTAATCCCCAATATAAAGGTATTTGGAGGTAGGAGACTATGAGAGGTGACTGCATCATGAGGATAGACACCTACTATAATGGGATTATTGAGACCTCAGAGAAATCCTTCTCCCTTGCTCCACGTAAGGACACAGAAAGAAGGTATCATATATGAACCAGAATGTGCCAGTGCCTTGATTTTATACTTCCTAGCCTATAGAATTGTGAGAAATAAATTTTTGTTGTTTTACAAGTAAACTAGTTTGCAGTATTTTTTGTTATAGCAGCCTGCATGGACAAAGACATACATTGTTTTTCCTCTAATGGTCGCTTTAGGGATTATGATATACATATCTAAGTTTTCAGTCTACTTATAGTTAAGATTTAACATATCCTGTAAAATTTAGAGGACTTACAGTTATATGTATATGTAGTACATCTATATACATTGAAAAATGAGCAGGCAATTTTATAACTTTTGCTTTCATCCATGCATATTTTAAAGAAGATAAGAGAAAAATTATTATATTGATATTTACTTAGATAGTTATTATTTCTGTTGCTGTATCTTCATTCCTGAAGTTCCAGGAATTCCTCTGTTATCATTTCCCTTCATCCTGCAGACTTCCTCTCAGCCTTTTTATAGAGCATGTATGCTGGTGATGAATTATCTTAGTTTTCCTTCATCTGAGAATCCCTTTCTTTCCTTCATTCTTGATATATATATATATATATATTATATATATATATCAATGAGGGAGAAACCCTTTGAATGTGTTCATTCAGGGAAAAGTTTCACCCTTTGGTCCTCCCTTACTCAAAATCACGCGGAATGTATGCTAAAGAGAAAAATAATGGATGTTGTCACCATGAGAAAGGCTTCATATTTTGCTTAGCCCTTATGATTCAGCAGCAGAGAACTCATACTGGGGAAAGCCCATATATATGCTATTAGTGTGGAAGAGACTTCAGGAGGTGTTCTCACATTATTCAGCATGAGAGGACACATACTGGAGAACACTACAAATATAGTCATTGTTGGCAAGCTTGCAACCATGGCTTTTACCTTATTTGACACCCAGAAAATCATAGAGATAAGAAAATTTCGGTGAACAAAATCAACATGGAAAATATATTGGTTGTGATTCCATTTTGTTTGACATCAGAGACAAACCATGAAAGAGGCAAAGTCCACAAGTTACTTTTGAAGTATAAATTAGAAGTACCTGAATAGGGCGGTGCCTGTGCCTCAAAGGAGTGGTGCACCGGCCCACGTACTGGAGGTGGCGGGTTCAAGCTCCGACCCGGCAAAAAAACTGCAAAAAAAAAAAAAAAGAAGAAGAAGAAGAAGAAGTACCTGAACGTAGTAAGTCTGTACTTGTGACTTTCTGCACTCACATAACAGATTTTAGCAGTTCTACTCTAGATGTATCTTTAATTTGCCATAGGAGCATTTAATGGGGTTTCAGTGTCTATGCCTAATGGACAATGTCACATAGACATGGTTGCCATAGATAATCAAATGTAAATGTTATCAGTGACAACAACATACTTATCTTTGTACATCATATATGAATCAAAGATGAAATTGTTTATCTTTTAACATCACTGGGATCAAATATGTATAGTTTTACAATATTTATAGAAGCGGGCCAGAGGCTATGCCATCCATTTTTTCCCTAATTAATCCAAATGTTGTCATTCAAACAAATGTGAAGATTTATACTATCTTATCAATGTTTCACCAATGACATTCTATTTTTAACTTACAGAGATGTATCATAAAGAGATGCTTTCTAAAGACATCGCCAGTGTTCAAGTAGGATTCAAAAGTCATATTACTACTGCTATTGACATGTCTGTGATAATAACACAGATCTCACTAGCTCCAACCCAACTCCCTCACAAAAAGCAGAGGGTCTAAGCAGCATTGGTTATCTTTTCTGTAACCCTGGACATTAGAAGACAAGTAAATATTCCAGAAACAAAATGACTCTGATTTCAGAATCTTATGCTCAACAAAAATATAACTCATGTATGATGGAAGAATTGCAACAGTTCAAACACTATATTCCTTCTGTAATAATTTCCCCAAGATAACCTAACAGGAATTACTTAAAACAGAAGTATAAGTCATGTCTTCAAAAGACATATAAGAGGAAGGTCATACACCAAGAAGCTTTAGTTATAACAGTGACAAAACATATACAGCCCAGAAATCCATCATTAATAAAATAGGCAAATAAAATGTGGTACATCCACATAATGGAATACTACTACGCAATTTAAAAAGAATTGACTACTGATATATGAAGCAACTTGGATAAATCTCAAAAAAATTATTTTGAGTGAAAGAGGATAGGCATAAAAAACTATAGACTGCATGGTTCCAATTATAAAAAGTCTGAAAGCAAGAAAAACTAGTTGATGGGCCAGGCACAGGTGTTCACACCTGTAATCCTAGCACTCTGGGAGGCTGAGGCAGGTGGATTGCCTGAGCTCAGGAGTTTGAGATCAGCCTGACAAAGAGCCAGATGCCATCTCTGCTAAAAATATAGAAACTAGCCCAGCTACTTTTTCCCAGCTACATGAGAGGCTGCAGCAGGAGAATCACTTGAGCTCAAGAGTTTGAGGTTGATGTGAGCTATGTTGCCACAGCAATCTACACAGGACAACAGAGTGACATTCTGTCTCAAAAAGAACAAAAAACTGGGTGGTGCCTGTGGCTCAGTGAGTAGGGTGCCAGCCCCATATACCAAGGGTGGCAAGTTCAAACTCAGCCCTGTCCAAACGGCAACAACAACAAAAACAACAACAAGAACAACAACAAATAGCCAAGTGTTGTGGCAGGCACCTGTAATCCCAGCTACTTGGGAGGCTGAGGCAAGAGAATCACCTAAGCCCACAAGCTGGAGGTTGCTGTGAGCTGTGATAGCATGGGACTCTACTGAGGGCAACAAAGTAAGACTCTGCCAAAAAAAAAAAACCTAGTTGATTGTGATGAACAGACATTGGTTACCTCTGGGAGATGATACTGCCCAGGAAGTGGTACAGAGTTTCCTTTTTTTTTTTTAGACAGTCTCACTTTATCACCCTTGGTAGAATGCTGTGGCATCATAACTCACAGCAACTTCAAACTCTTGGGCTCAGGTGATTTTCTTTTGCCTCAGCCTCCCAAGTAGCTGGGACTTACAGGTGCGCACCACAATGCCTGGCTATTATTAGAGATAAGGTCTCACTCTGGCTAGTTTTAAAAATATATTTTTTCTTGACTGGAGTGATGATTTCAGCTTCACTGAAATCCAGTTTGTGGCCTTATATGGGTAACTCAAAGAGGCGTCAAGGAGAGATGCGCTCTAAGTAGATTTTTGTTCAATTTACTGTGGCTGTGCCTCCCACTCTCCTTGTTCAGATGCCAAAATACCAGCCATGCTCTTTTCCATCTTTTCTCAAGGTCAGGACACAGATGTGTCCATCCTGTATATATACATGTACATATATATTTGTATATATCCACAAATGTATATATACATGTCTATATATATAAAATTCACTGAGCTTTAAATATTAGGACCTATGCCTATGTATACTACATATATTTTCAAATTGAAGTATGAGATATTGGGGTTGGAAAAAGAAGTGGATTAGGATTACATCTCACCCTTTAATTTAAAGACTTTTAAAACTGGCTTAACGCCTGTAGCTCAGTGACTAGGGTTCCAGCCATATATACTGGAGCTGGAGAGTTTGAACCTGGCCCAGGCCTGCCAAACAACAATGACAACAACAACAAGAACAACAATAGCCAGGCGTTGTGGCAGGTGCCTGTAGTCCCAGCTACTTGGGAGGCTGATGCAGGAGAATCATTTAAGCTCAAGAGCTTGAGGTTGCAGTGACCTGTGCCGCCATGGCACTCTACTGAATGTGATATGGTGAGACTCTGTCTCAAAAACAAAAACAAAAACAGACTTTTTAAACTATGTGCCAGTTGGGTGGCACCTGTGGCTCAGTGAGTAGGGTGTTGGCCCTATATACTGAGAGTGGCAGGTTTGAACCCAGCCCTGGCCAAAATGCAACAACAACAAAACTATATGCCAGTTGACAGGATACAGAGGACCCATGCTGCAATTTTATTTAACTATTAATTAATTAAGAGAGAGTCTCAGTCTGTCTCTCTGGGTAGAGTACCATGGCATCATAGCTCACAGCAACCTCAATCTCTTGGGCCCAAGTGATCCTCTTGCCTCAGCCTCCCAAGTAGCTGGCACTACAGGTGATGGCCACAAGGCACGGCTAGTTTTTTTCTATTTTTAGTAGAGATGGGGTCTCACTCTTGCTCAGGCTGGTCTTGAGCTTCTGAGTTTAAGTAATCTATCCGCTTCAACCTCCCAGAGTGTTGGGATTACAGGCATGAGCCACTGCTGCAAATCATACTTTTGATCCAATTGCCATGGGCAGGAGAGTGCCTTACACTGACTTGTTTGGTCCAAGGTGCTCATACATCCCTGGATTAATTACTCTGGCAATGGTCATGGAATGAGGCCATGTGACTCTGCCCACTGAAATCATCCTCTGGGGCTGAGCTCAAGGGGCCACCTCACCCATTGCTGCCTAAAAGGGTAACTGGATATGTGGAAAGTTCTCCCGCATGAGCCTGAATGTTCTCCTCTCTCTCTCCCTACATGAGAACTCTTTAAAAATGCTGGCTTTCTCGAAAATCCAAGCAAGACCTCATGTTTTTCCCCTTACATTAGTGCAATGCTACCTTTCCTTTCCAAGACTCCCATCAAATCCTCAATCTGGGTCTCCACTTGCTAGCTGCTCCCTGGATGTTGAGACTTCATTTCATTCCAGATCTCTGCCAACAGCAAATCCAGAGTTCTGACATGAGCTGCACTGAGATCCAGTTTGTGGCCTTATATGGGTAACACAAAGAGGCCTCCAGGGCAGATGTGCTCTAAGTAGATTTTTGTGCAAGTTACTGTGTCTGTGCCTCCAACCCTCCTTGCTCAGATGCCAAAATACCAGCCATGCTCTTTTCCATCTTTTCTCAAGGTCAGGACACAGATGTGTCGATCCTGGCTACTGGGGCCTGAGCAAGTCTACAACAGACAAAACTTCTGAAATTGTTTTATCCCTTCCTTGTGGCAGGAAGAGTAATGTCTCTTCCTCACAGATGTCCACATCCTAATCCCTGGAGCCTGTGCATGTTACTTCAAATTGCAGAAGGGACTTTGCAGATGTCATGAAGGGTTTCAGATGGGGAGATATCCTAACTTGTGGTAGGACCAACACAATCACAAATGTCCTTGTATAATGCAAGGTAGGAGTTAGGATCACAGAAAGCAACATGATGACATAATCAGATGTTGGAGTCCAAGAAAGATATGAACATAGTGCAGTGATGGGTTTAAATATCAGGATGGGGCCATAAGCCAAGAGAGATAGGTGGTTTCCAGAAACTGGAAAAAGCAAAGGCATGACTTGTTTCCTAGACTCCCAAGAATAAATGCAGCCCTGCCTACACCTTGATGTTATCCCAGTAAGATACATTTTGGAATTCTGACCTCCAGAGTTGTGAGATAATAAATTGGAATCACTTCAAGCCATAAAGTTATGATAATTTGTTACAGTGGCACTAGAAAACAATCACACTCCTTGATGTCAATTTCTTCAGCCAAAAGTTTTGTGGTTACATTCAACACTTGGATCTATGACAACCACTTGAGACCACAAGGACGTGAGCCTTAGGAAAAATCAGAATAATATGCTGAGGAGGGTGAGCCAAAGATATACAGTACCTAGCTACTAGCTATAGTTGAGCCCAGTAGTCAGCCCTAGAAGCCGTTGCCTCCATATTTAAATGCAATTTAAGTCAATGAATGGTGGCATATTCTGTGATTTGTGCCAAAAATACATCTTATGTGACAACCCTTTCCTGCTCCGCCCAGCTCTGCTCTCAAGTCTCTCCCTCAGTCATGATGAGTCACGATGTGAGGACTCCTAGAAGTAACCAGGCCCTGCAGGCTCCAGATGACCCCTGTGGAGCTGACTCAGAATCACTCCTTAGGAGGGGGATGCCCCATGATGAGCAGGGACCCACTTACTGAGCAGGAAGGGCCACATAGTCTCAGCTGTAGTCTCAGAGGCATGGCCAAGGGGTTATAGGTACAGCAAGGGGACAACCCAGAGGTCCCAAGGTGTAATGTGTGAACGAGCTCCAGATGTGGTGGATTCAAGTTACACAGGCAGATGTGGGTCCATCTCCCACTTATTCCATGACCTTCATTTTGGGCAGCATAAGAATCCCCCCTGGGTGAAAAAAGTTGCTCAGAACAACCCACACACCTCCTACCAAAATAAATCATGCCAACTTGCTGAATCACAGAATGATTCCTTCTGTCACCATCCCTTGGTGTCAAAGTTCTGTGATTACAACTGTATGCTACTGATGGCTTTTAAGACTAAATTTATTGGAAAAAGCATAATTTTAGATTACAGGCAGTTTCAGATTATAAACAAGATAGGTAGGCTTCGTAGGTTTGTCCTTAAGTTTAATTTGTATGTAAGTTGGACCAGGTACATTCACCTATTACATGTAATAGCCTTCATTTGTAAGTGCAAGTCATACTTCAGATAGATGTTTGTAGATCTGGGACTGCCTATAGTAATTTCTGCAGGAATTCCTCCTTCAGGTGAGTTTAACCCAATTTGTTTTCATGAAAAATAGCTACCGGTTCTTTCCTTCATATTTGGATGAGGAGGGAAGTATACAGCAAAGTTCAAGGGCTAAGCTGCCAAAAAGGCTCTGTTGTAATCGTATTTGTACTTTTATCATATCCAGTGATGAACATTGGTGTTGGCATCCTGGAATATAGCAAGCACGTTCATTTATGTAAGTTTACATGTAATTCTTTCCAAAATGTATCTTAACATAACTCCTCTGCATTTCCTATTAATCTCAAATATTTTGTGTTTATAATTTCTACTTTAAAGGAATTGCTTTTGCAATATGTGTTAAAGTGATAGAGATTTTGTGTGTTCACTTGGGTGCTTTGACCTGTACATTTTTAGTTCTTTTTCTGCCTGGCTTATCTCGCTGATTTTTAAAATATTCAGTTGAGTTTTTTAAATATGTTAACATTATTTGTTAGTAAATTCATTTTTATGTCTTTTTCCCAATAGTTATAGCATTTAATTGTTTCATCTTATTTGCATTAACAAGAAGATCCAGAAATTCTAAAATTAATATTGCTGAGAACGGATTTCTTTCTTTTGTTTTGGAATGTATGTATATCTATCTGTTCATGGTTGTTGAAGAGAGAAGTAAACAAGAACAAGACCCAAGAAGAAAGATGGGAGTTAATTTTCATCAAGAGAAAAAAGGTCAACTTCCTAGGGCAGACAGAACTACTGAGATGAGCTGTGTTCAGGACCAGCAGGAAGTGGCTGGTTGGCTTCCTCCTTGTCCATATCCTAGTGGAGGACAAAACACCATCACACTGAGGATAGTGGGAGGAACAGTGGGAGCCCAGTCCTGGGTGACATCAGTGGGCAGTTAAACCAGCACCAGGAACCATCTCCTTGCAGATTTTCTATTCTGTGAGGAGACAATGTTGATTATTTGGGTTTTCTTTTTATTTACAACCAAACACATCCAGTGGACACAGGTTGCAAAGGTGTGGACTAGGTTATTCCAAACCTGCCTCACTGGTTTATCCTGCATTCTGAGGACTTCCTGAATTCTTCTTTGAGGCAACCCATTTTCTAGAGGCTGTCTGTGGTCAGCCTCTGGTCAGAGCTCACACTCCGCACGTTTCCATATGCTATGTCCAGTGTGGGTTATCTTGCTATTACCTTATCTTTGATGTTGGGGAAACAAATGAAGAATAAATGAGTAGCAGTAATAAATAGAACAAAGAACTTCTTTTCTGGGAAAAAGCTATGATGCTAATAATTTACAGGTAAAAACACTGATTAATTTATCCATGTTAATACTTCTCCAACCTGAAGTTCTCAAGCTCTGAGAAGTTCAGAGATGTGTGCTACAGCCTGACATTTCTGTGTGAACTATATGAGGAAAACTAAATGTTAAACTTTATAATTGAATAACTACTACCTCGTTTCCCCGAAGATAAGTCCTACTCACAGGAAAGATAAGACGTCCCCTGAAAATAAGACCTAGCACATCTTTGGGAGCACACCTTAATATAAGACACTGTCTTATTTTTGGGGAAACAGGGTATTGTAAATTCAGCCATTTTCCTATATATCCACAATGCATTCATTGCAAGTTCAAATTCCAAAACATTTTCTAATGAAAATTTTTTCCCTGTTATGAATCTGCAAAATATGTATGAACTAATGTTATTTATATTTTGTCTTTCTTTAAACTCATGTAAATCTTGTATTTTGCTATGGATATATTCATGTGTTTGATGACTAGGGATTACTTCAGACATATTAGGGAGATTATTTACCTCGTGGTGGATACACCTTACTATCCTACTAACATCTGAGTAATTGTGAATTCCAAAATACTTGTGGCCCTGAAGGCTTTGAAGAAGGGATCAGGTCATTGAATGTTGCTGAAAACAAACAAACAAAAAGATAAACAACATTTCTGACATTTTACATGTCAATAGTTAACATTTGTTTAGAGATTTTTTTTTTTTACAAATTACAGTAAACAGCATGTTTAATTTGATAAATAAGTATGCAATTATTAAAAGTTGCATCAAAATAGATTTCATAATTCAATCTCTAATAATGCACTTATTTTGAAGCACCCACCTTTAACCATAAATAATGCTTTTACTCTATACCATATAAACAGAAAAAGATATTAAAATAATTTCCTAGGGGACTTGCTTCCTCAATATGTAAAAGACCTTCATCAAACATGAAGGTTAAGAACTAGAAACATCCCCGTTTACATCCAAAACAAAACAAGAATGATCGTTAGTAAACACGACTATTTAACATGGTTCTGTCACACTAGCTATGACTACACAACTTTAGTTTTTTTTTCAGTTGAAATATCAATGGATATGATATTTACAAAAGCCAAGAAAAATCCAAGGAAACATAAGAATAAAAGACATCTGCCTGGTCTCTGACTAAACAACTAATACACAAAACCCAACAGACTTACTAATTGAAACAAAGATTAAGATAATGTGTAGCCTGAGAGTGTACCACACTGGCCCCCAAATTAACAATCCCTGTAACAAGCTTAGTAGGCACACATGGCTCAGACATGTAATCCTAGCAGTCGGGGAGGCTGAGGCAGGTGAATTGCTTGAGCTCAAGAACTCCTGGAGACCAGCCTCAGCCAGAGACTCCCCACAACCTCTAAAAACAGCTGGGTGCCTGTATTCCCAGCTAATCAGGAGGCTGAGGCAAGAGAATCACTTGAGCTCAAGAGTTTGAGGTTGCTGTGAGCTCCGACACTATGGCACTCCACAGAGGGTGACAACGTGAGATTCTGTGTCCAAAAAAAAAGGAAAAAATTAGCAGGCAGTATGCAGGACCACTAGAGGGAGGCACAAGGCTTTGAGAAACGCCAAGAAACCTCAAGGAAGAGGAGCACAGAAAGACCCTGAGCCCCAGGAAGAGAACATCAGAGCCCCTAGGCTAGGGCCCCAAGGAAGACAAGACCACAAATTGGGAAATTGGCAAAATACCACATGCCAGTCCCTGAAAAAGCCAATAGATTACAGACCATCCTGGACTTAAGGAAGACCAGCAAACTACACATCCAGTTCCCACCTCCAGTTTCCTCTTCCTGGACATGTGTACCTGGCACCCAGAAGCAAACTCGACCTCAGGAGCTGAGCAGAGGATCCTGGCCTGCCCACCCCTTCCACATACCATGGGTGCAGTCAGTCCTGATCTACTCCCTACAACTGTGAGGACATTCAGGCCCAGCCACCCTGCCTGGGTGACAGTCAATCCCCTCTCTTTAACCACCCCCCCCACACACACACAAGAACCAGGGTGAATGCTTTGCCTCTCTCCCTCCCCACTTTCGGTCGACAGGCTGCTCGCCCCACCCCACCTACCCACACCCGGGGTAGACCGGCCCTCTGCTCCCAGGCCCGGGAGGATTTGAGTCCCAACACCCAGCTCCCACTCGTCTAAAGCGGGCGGGCCTTCAGCACCAATGAGCACTACCACGCACGAATTCATCCCTTTGGTCTCACCTTCCTCCCTCCAAAATGTAGTTGGTTATTCGTTCTGCCCAGGCTCTCCCACTCAAGGGGCATGGTGGCCTCTAGTGCAGCCCCTGAACTTCCAGACCTGCCTGGCCTTCCTCCACCCCAGAGCAACGTCAAAATGAGCCCCGCCCACGCAGCCTCGCCCCCAGCATAACTTCCGGCTTGACTCCCCTTCCCGCGCCTTCTCTTTCTTCTGCTTCTAATCGGCCCCACGCGGGGTCGCCCACATGGTGGGGCACGACTTTCTGTCAACCTGGGTTGCCATGCACGGAAGTGCTGGGGACCTGAGGCCTAGCTTCTCTCACCAGAGACCTCCCCTTCCCCCCACCCCCTGCTCAGTTGCACCGTTGGGGTCCACTTCCCGGAGCCTCTTTTCTCCCCCAGCTCCCAGCTTCTCCTGCCTCACGGAGCGGGCTGAACAATATTACCGGCGTGGCGAGGCCGCGGGGCGCGCCGCGGGGGCTTCTGGGAGTTGTAGTCCGGCCGGTCGGGCTGACGCACTTAGCGGCGGGGCCGACAGGCGCCATTGTGAGGCGTGCACTGGGTGAGTGGGGCTAGAAAGCCGTGTCCGGCGGGAGCTCCCTGGGCGGGTGTGGGGTCGCTAGTTGGAGCGGGCACAGCCTGGGGCCCTGCCCTGCCGAGCTTAGGAGCCCGGAGTCAGACCTGCCTGCTGTCCTGCCGACGTGCTATGGGACATGGTGTGACCTGGAACCCCGAGGGGAGACGGCGGTCTCGGGACCTGAGGGCTGAGGGAGCCGACTGTGCTTGGGAGCGCGGGGCCTGGGAAGGCGGACGACCCCCTGCGGGTACTGGGAGCTGGGAACAGCGCGCTCCTGTTGGCCAGGGTCCTCTCCAATCGTGCTGCAGTGGGCTTTTGAGACATTCTGGGCTCCTCCTGTGAGGGTGGACTTGCCATTTCCTGTGGATGAAGCCAGTTGCGAGCACACCCGGGGAGAGCTCCCTGGCGATTTCCCCTGAACCCCACTTCGGTTTTCTCAGGACTTCACCCATTCCCGAGACAGACAGACTGAGAGGGAGAAAAGTATGGCCTTCAGGCATCCGACGACCTGGTCCGGGGTGAGTAGAGGCTTCTTTTAGCTTTTGAGTCCATTCCTTTATGGGGGTGTGGTAGGGAGAGACCCCCCTTCTGTGAGATTTCCTCGGGCCCCAGAGCTCCTCAGGAAGCTGCAAGGGGTTGGTTGGGCGCGAGACAGTCCGCAGGTTGCTTTGCTTTCTAAGGGGTGTGGTTAGATTAGTGGCCAGATTGGGGGTGATTCTGAAGGGCAGGCTGAGGTGATTCCAGTTTACTCTCATCTATACTGAGCTGAGTAACTGACAGGTATAAGTGAGGATTAGGCTTCTGTTGAGGTTTCAAACAAGACGTGACATGAGCTCAGTTTAGCAACAAAAGGAAAAGAGAATAGTGGATGGATCCCTGAAAATAAATGAGATAGAAACAGAAGGGGCTCGGCTCAGCTCGTCTCCTGTAGCACAGCAGTTACAGCGCCGGCCACGTGCACCGAGGCTGGCCGGTTCGAACCCGGCACAGGCCTGCAACACAACAATGACAACTGCAACAACAAAAAAAAAACCGGGTTTGTGGCGGGCGCCTATAGTCCTAGCTACTTGGGAGGCTGAGGCAAGAGTTTGAGGTTGCTGTGAGCTGTGAGGCCATAGCACTGTACCGTGGGCAACATAGTGAGACTCTGTCTTGAGGAAAAAAAGAAAAAGAAGAAACAGTAGGGGCTGAAGTCTATTTTTTTTTTGAGACATAGTCTCATTATGTTGCCTTAGGTAGAGAGCCCTCGGGTCACAGCTCTTAGCAGCCTCAGTCTCTTGGGCTTTAGAGATTCTCTTGCCTCAGCCTCCCAAGTAGCTGGGACTACAGGCGCCCATCACAATGACTGGCTGTTTTTTGCTGCAGTTCTCATTGTTGTTTGGCCCGCCCCTGCCGAACCCACCAGCTCCCGTGTTCGTGGCTGGCACCCTAGCTGCTGAGCTACAAGCCTGGAGCCATGGGCTGAAGTCTTGCATGTGATGATTCAGCTCAGGGAATTCCCTAGGAATTCTTATACTCCAATGCTCAGATTAATAAGAAATGGGCAGGATTTCATATGCCAGCAAGGTCTGGTGACCTGAATAGGGTCTAAGCTTGTGTTTGCTCAGAGTTTCAGACTGGCACAGAATCTCAGGATGTGACTCCCAAGATGATCATCATCTTGTACACCATTCTGTGATTTCACGGGCTCTGTCATCCTCCTTTGTCTTTGCCATGGATGAGGACATGCCCTGACTGAACAAAAATCTGGATTTTAGGAACCAGTGACTTTTGAAGATGTTACACTGGGTTTTACTGGGGAAGAGTAGGGACTGCTGGACCTGGAACAAAAATATCTGTACAGGGAAGTGATGCTAGAGAACTACAGCAACCTGGTATCAGTGGGTAAGGCTGGCCTCTATGTCAATAAAGATCTGTGCTTTGTGTGAAATGTGTGTCTATTTGGGCTTAAACTGCAGGGATCACAGTGGAAGTGTTATGGCCCTGGAGCCTGAGAAAGCAAGTGTAATTTTTCACCTGTAGGATAAGGACTTACTACTGCCTAATCCATTGCTCAGAGCCCCCGAGTACTAGGCATGTGAGTCTGTTAAGGATGTTTGCAGCTGCAGTAGTGTATGATTCCTGTTTTTATAATAAGAATTACAGAGGATGTGGTATAAAATGTTCTGCCAGGTCAAGTGTATCGTCATCAAAGAACCTAATCCCTTGCATCTCTGGCTATTGTGAACCTTTCCATCTTCTGGTTAGTCATTATATGCCTGTGGCTTCAAACAATTCTGCATTCAAGGCAGAAATAAGGGAAGGGGGTAGCGCTGGCCTGCTCCTTTTCACAGCTTTGCATTTAACAAGAAAACCCAAGCTTTTCCCAAAAGTCTCAGCTAACCCATCTCCCTTTGTGTGAGTGACTGGAACTGGGCCAAGAAAGGGGATGGTTAGGATTGTGGTCATCAGAAGTTATGTCATGCCATCACAGGGAGGAAGGTGGAAACAGCTTGTACAGCAGCAGGGCAGCATTTTCTCCCAAACACAGACCACCCCTGCAAGCCCTGTCTCTTTTCCTTTGAGCAGAATATCGGCTTTCCAAGCCAGATGTGGTATCTCAGTTAGAGGAAGCAGAAGAATTCTGGCCGTTGGAGAGAGGAATTCCTCAAGATACCTTTCCAGGTGAGAACCAGGCACATGGGAAGACCTCACAGGGAATGGATCAATTGATTAGTCTGGGACCAATGTTTTGGAAAAGAGTTGGAGAAGGTTGGAGTGATATAGTAAGTAACCACAGACATGCAGAACCAAGCTTTTCTGTGGCTCCAAAGTTAGTGTCCTACTTGGTTGAAAGGGAACCTGTTACTAGGCAGGTGGTATATGTGTTGACAGTAGGGGCTCCCTCACACTGTTCCATTCATTGTCTGCATTCCTCCCCCTCATGTAATCATTTTTAAGTCTGGTGTGTCTGTAGCCAGACTTCTGTTTATGGGTTTAGTGCACGTGTATAAATTTATATAGATGTTTTGGGGGTGTATTATACTCAATACAGACAGGTCTGCTTCACTCTTTAACAGATTCATTGTAGTCCACATTTTATTTTTCTTCTCTCCCCTTGGGAGACATTCCAGTTGTTGGAAAAAACTTGCTTGTATACAGTTTTTTGCACATACAAGTTAGTTTTTCTGTAGGCTAGATTTTTTTCTTTTTTTCTTTTTTGGATACTGGAGCTTGATGTACTTGCCATAAATTTGGTTACATTCTCCCTGAACTGAATCCAAATAGGCAAACAGTCATACAGACCTAGGGCACGTGTCACAAGTAAGGCTGCTTTAGCAGGTGTGGTGGCAATCCTAGGGGCATCAGTTATCTGTGCAAGAAACATAGTTGATACCAGTTAACTGTAGGATTGACTAAAGTGTAAGCTAAAAATCTGGTAGCAATAAATAGCCATCTAAAATCCTATAAAGTATGTATAGCTCAGGCGCATGAGTGCTTTTTGCCCTCTCCATCACCAGGGGAATTTTAATTTTTTTTTTTTTTTTCCCTGAAACAGAGTTTCATTATGTCACCCTCGGTAGGGTGCTGTTGTGTCACAGCTCATAGCAACCTCCAACTCCTGAAATCAAGCGATTCTCTTGCCTCAGCCTCCCAAGTAGCTGGGATTACAGGCACCTGCCACAATGCCTGGCTATTTTTTGTTGTAGTTGTCAATATTGTTTAGCTGACCCATGCCTGGTTGGAACACACCAGTCTTGGTGTATGTGGCTAGCGCCATAACTGTGCTATGGGTGCCGAGCCTTATTTTTTTTTAAGATTTGTGGGTTTGATGTGTAAAAAAAAAATAGCATATTAGGTTTAGTTCACATTTTCCTCACAGCTGCCAGAGTTGCACGTTTTATAAATTTATATACTCTTGGCATTTTTTTCTTCTGTGAGTTTGTGTATTTTCCCTTGTTTGTCTTCCTTTTATATGTGGTAATTAATATTTTCTGGATGTTAATATTGAAATACTATATTCCAGACCTTCTATCTTTATGTAGTCTCTCTACAGAAGTTCTATAATTTCAAGTATTTTTTTTCAGGTCTGTTTTTATTACCATTTTAGGTTTTGTATCATAAGTAGGCCAATAGTACGCACACTTTTGTGTATTCTAGTATTTTCAAATTTGTTTTTTGGTTCAGTTTATCTGGAGTTTCCTCCGACACTTGGTGTGGGGTACAAGTTCTTTCAGCACTGTTTACTGACTATGTTCTTTTTCATGTCAATGCTCATAAATTACTTTAGGAAGGTGGGTTTTTCTTTGCTATCTTTTTTAGCTTTTCTATCATCAAGGTGTGCTGGCTAGAAAGCACACTGGATGCTTTGCCTTCTCTTTGTTCTCTGTGCTCTGATTTAAATACCACTGTAACTACCCACTTATGGTTACTATGTGAAATCTGTATTTGAAATCTGTATCTGGCCCCCATGTTTGATGATGAACTGTTCACCACAGAATAGTGGGGGTGTGGTCTCTGTGACTCCTCTTCCTCTTTTTCTCAACTCTATTTCAGGTTTTTCCATGTTTTAGCTTGACATCTCGATTTTTTTTTTCTTTTCCACATTCAGAGGCCTTTCTCTTCTCTTCACTGAAAATGTTTCTACCCATTGGCACAGGTAACCGAACTATATGTCCTCTACAAGGTACCCTGCAATGCAAGCACTTTGTGTCTGTCTGCCCATTGGTTTCAACCTTGATCATCTAGACTCCTAATGTCCCTTCTGGTCTTTATGGTTCTAGATTACTCTGGATGGGATGAGTTAGTGTCTCATCCTCCCTAGAGCTTAAGTCCCATATCCTGCATGGGAAACCTCCAGGTCATGTACTTCTGGATATAGTTCCCTAAATCTAGCTGCTCTGTGGGGCACTGTGGGTGCCTATGGTTCTACACATAGGGGAAAGCTGGCTTCACAGGTGACAGATTGAGGGGTGGTGTCTCAGAGTTATAGGCTGTGTGAGGGGAAGTTGTGTGAGGTTAGGGAGCTATTGTATTCTGTGCCTGAGATGATGGGTGCCCAGTTAATCTCTGCTTTGTCACAGAGTTATTTGTTAGATGTTTTACTTCCTCTCCTTTCCTTCTTTCACCTCCCAAATATTTACAGAGAGTCTCTTCTGTCCCATGCAGTATACTAAACACTTGTGTGAGAAACTAAAGCCTTAACTTAAACCCTGCCACCATACAGTTCATAATCAATTTGATGGCTGTTTGTAAGCAGATAGCACAGATAGAATAAGTTGTAGTAAGTACTGAAAAGTAAAAGAACTCAGTGGAAAGGGGAGAGCTATGAGAAATTAGGGAAGAGAGACTCTGCAGGGGTGAGATTTAAGCCAATAAGGGAAAATAAGTGTGCCAACATGCAAGAGTGTTGGTGAAAAGAGCTTCCAGACTTGGAGATGTCATTTGTAGTGACCATGAGATGGGAAAGAGCTTGGCTTTCTGAAGAACAGTAAGTTTGGGGCAGGAGTAGATAACAAGTATAAAGAGGGGCATGTGGTTTGGCATAATCAAAGTCTCATTGGCTGTGAGGGGACTGCTTTGCATTCTTGAGAGGGGGTGAGACGTACCTTTTCACGGCTCCCTTTGGGTAGCTTGTGAAGAAAGAACTGAGGTACAGCACTGTAGTAGACCATATGCCTTTAAGGAAAGGAGAAGCAAGAGCTAAGCTTGGAAACACTCAGCAATTATAAGAAACACCTGTAACATCTTGGCACTATTAACACCTTGGTGATAAGGGCATGGGGCAGGGGGGCCACAGTAGCACCTAAGAGAGAGGTCCTAGTACCAGGCTTGAGAGTAAGAGCAGGTTTAGGGAGAAGCAAGTGTGGGTGATTCATGAGTGGACTCAGTAGGGGTAAGTGAGTAATGAGGATGGTGAAGGAAAAGCAGCCAAGAATTCTTCATAAGTGAAAGGAAGACTGAGTTCCTGTGATTATTTATAACATGTACTTACTACATACAGTGGTCCCCCAATATGGATGTGGGATTAGTTCCAGGACCAACCTTCATACAAGATACCAAAATCCACAGATGTTCAAGTCACTTATATGAAATGGTTTAGTATTGGCCTATAACTTATGCATAGCCTCTCATAGGTTTAAATCAATCTCAAATCATCACTCATAATGCTTAATACAATGTAAACGATAAGTAAAGTAGTTGTTAATACTGTGGTGTTTGGGGAATAATGACAAGGGGAAGATTCTGGAAATGTTCAGTATGGACACAACCATCCATTGATTTCCCCCAATACATTCAGTCTACAGTTAGTTGAATCAACAAATACAGAACCCATGGATATAGAAGACCATCTGTACATTCTTTCTTATATGTCATTATCTTATTTTTTAAATGTGATAAGGGAGAAAATTTACTTCTGAATTTTTGGCATGAACCAAGGAGAGCTGGTAAATGCATGGACTATTTCAAGGGGTAGAAGTACAGGTTTTTTTTTGTTTGTTTGTTTTTTTTTGTCTTTGGGGTTTTTGTTTATTTGTTTAGCAGGCCCTGGCCTGCCTGGTTCAAGCCTGCCACTCTTGCTGCACAGGGCTGGCATTCTAACCATTGAGCTATAGGCGCCCAGTCTACTTTTTATGTTTAAATAATTTTAAACAAAATGTTTACATAACACTACAAAGTCACAGCTTTTGCCTTGATTTTGAACTATCCCATGTCTTGACTGGTTCTGTTAATAAATAGTTTGCGTGAGAAGGAAGTAAGAGACAGCTAAAGAGGTTTGCAGGGCAGCGCCTGTGGCTCAGTGAGTAGTGCACCAGCCCATATACCAAGGTTGGTGGGTTCAAACCAGTCCTGGCCAAACTGCAACAACAAAAAAATAGGTAGGTGTTGTAGTGGGTGCCTGTAGTCCCAGCTACTCTGGAGGATGAGGCAAGAGAATCGGCTAAGCCCAAGTGCTGGAGGTTGCTGTGAGCTGTGATGCTGTGGCACTCTACAGAGGGCAAGAAAGTGAAACTCTGTCTCATAGCTGGGCATTATGGTGGGTGCCTGTAGTCCCAGCTACTCAGGTGGCTGAGGCAAGAGAATCACCTAAGCCCAAGAGCAGGAGATTGCTGTGAGCTATGACATGACAGTGCTCTACTGAGGGTGACACAGTGAGACTCTGTCTCTAAAAAATAAATAATTAAAAGCTCCATACTTCTAAAAATAATAATAATAAAAAAGAGGTTTGCAAAGCCAGTTGAGTGCACCCATTTGACCTCAGAAGGAGAGCCAGTCAGCACATAAAAATGTGTTTGGAATGGCAGCCTTTACTGTTGGCTGAGACATTTATCCCTCGCAGAGGTCTCTCCCTCATTAATGGACAGAACTGGAAGTGAATTCAAAGCTGGGCCTTTTTGGCAACTCAACTTGTGTACTTGTCCAGCTTTCTGTGTTCACAAGAATGACAGCCTAGGCCCTGGTTGTTGAAGTAGAAAGAAAAATCAATAAATGCCATATTCTCAAGAAAGCACTGAATGGGTAGTGATGCTGTGAAGGTAAAAAATGTGCTGAAGTAAATTTTATGGCAGTCACACTTCAGCTTTCAGTTAGTGTCCATCCCAAGAAGGCATTGCTCTGTGTGGCTATTGGGTAGAATACTTGAAATAGAAACTAGATTTAGTCATTAGGGAAGCAAGGCAGGGAAGGGACTATTAATGAAGGTTATGCTCATAGGACATCCTACAAGAATTTAACACTTTTTACTTGTCAAGTCATTTAGTAGGAAATGAGCTCTAAAAATAAGAATATGGCATTCTTTTCAAATCTAAATTTTTGCAAAAAAATAATTTAAGGAAGGAAGTAGTTTAATTGGGAGAGAGAGATGCTTCTGTAGATTCCATCCTTCATGTAGCCTGACAGAATCACATAGACCATAGAGTTAACATATATATATATATATATATCTCTATATATATATGTTATATATAGAGAGAGATAGATAGATAGATGTATAGATATATGTATATATAGATAGATAATGTAGGAAATGAGTGGAATACACTTGTTTGATAGAAAAGATAACTCATCTAAAAACAGAATGGAGTAAAGCTCATTTTCAGCTCAGCTTGTCCTTTAAGGAAAGACTCACATGGGAGATTAACCTTCAAAGACTATGAATGAAGTTCTTTTCATAAGTTTTTTAGCATCTGAGAACTCACACAGGGGAAAAAAAAATCTCAGTAATATCACATCATGAAAGACTCTGGCATAACTCAGACTTGAGAGAATTCATACTGTAAAAGTTCTTAACAGGCAGTAATTCTGTCTGAGAATTCTGAAATGATGATAACATGTAATTGCTGTGGAGAAGTTGTATGCATAGCTCTCCTACTCAGCATCATAGAAGTCATACTAAAATAGCCTAAGAATGTAATCAGTGTTGGGAATGCTGCAGGTGTTATAGAAGTCACTGGTAGGGTGCCCAGTGAATGACAAAGTAGGAACCCCTTCAGGAGGAGTACTCATTGTTTTCAGCATAAGAGGACTCTTATGAGTGGAGATGTTCTGAATTTAATCTCTTCAGGCAAATTAACTGCCTTCGTCCTCATTTTATTTAACAGAACAAATAAATTTACCCTGGACAAGACAGGTGGATTGCTTGAGCTCAGGAGTTTGAGACCAGCCTTTGGAAAAGCAAGACGCTGGTCTCAATAAATAGCCAGGCCCTGTGCGCCTGGGAGGCTGAGGCAAGTGGACTGCTTGAGCCCAAGAGTTTGAGGTTGCTATAAGCTATGATGCTAGGGTGACTAAGTGAGACTGCCTCAAAAAGGAAAGAAACTTATGATAGAAAGAAACATATTGAATAATGTAAAGGTGATGTTTTACCTTGTTTGTTTTTTTTTTTTTTTTGTTAAGACCAAGTCTCACTATGTCACCCTAGGTAGTGTGCTGTGGCATCACGGCTCACAGCAACCTCAAACTCTTGGGCTTAAGTGATTCTCTTGCCTCAGCCTCCTGAGTAGCTGGGACTTCAGGTGCCCACCATAATGCCCTGCTATTTTGGGGTTGCAGTTGTCATTGTTGTGTAGCAGGCCCAGGCTGGGCTCTAACCCAACAGCCTCAATGTATGTGGCCGGCAACCTACTTCACTGAGTTACAGGAGCCGAACCTTATCCTATTTTTTATATCATACAAAACATAAGCCCTACCTAAAGGTTTGATAACATAAGTATATAGATGTAGTAAAACAGATCTTTACTAGTTTGTTTTACTCTCACCTCCCATATTTGTCTTATAAGGCCTGTATAAAATGTGAGCCTCTTGTCTAGGGAACAAACACTCTCTGGCATCCAGTGTTGGCACCCAGGGCTAAATGCAAGGGCTGAATTGTCTTTAACCTTTATCTAAATATGAAGAAAAACAGACTAAACTTTTGAGGCAGACATGTTATAGAAAAAAGAAGAATACTTCCTCACCTTGGCGCTTTTTGCTCAGTGTCTAGGGTGCCAGCCACATGCAGTGGAGCTAGTGGGTTCAAATCCAGCCCAGGCCTGCCAAACAACAATGATGACAACTACAACAATAAGGAAAAAGAAAATAGCCAAGCGTCATGGTGAGCACTTGTGATCCTAGCTGCTTGGGAGGCTAAAGCAAGAGAATCGCTTCAGCCCAAGAGTTGGAGGTTGCTATGAGCTGTGATGCCATAGCACTCTACCGAGGGCAACATAAAGAGATTCTGTCTCAAAAAAAAAAAAAAAAAAAGAAAAAGAAAAAAAAAGAAATTACTAAGGGTTTTAGTAATTAAAAAAAAATAATAAAGTGCTGTATAAAGAGGTAACTCACCAGAAGGTTTACTTTTTTGTTTGTTCTTTTTGAGATAGTCTTACTATGTCACCCTTGGTAGAGTGCTGTGGTGTCACAGCTCACAGCAACCTTTAACTCTTGGGCTTAAACGAGTCTCTTGCCTCAGCCTCTTAAGTTGCTGGGACTACAGGCGGCCACCACAATGCCCGGCTATATTTTTGTTGCAGTTGTCATTGTTTTTTAGCTATCCCAGCTCAGATTCGAACCCACCACCCTCGGTGCATGTGGCTGGTGCCATAACCACTTTGCTATGGGCACTCAGCCAAGGTTTACTCTTAAAGTGTATAATTCAGGGATTTTAAAACTATTTTCACAGGGTTCTGGAACCATCACCACTATCTAACTGCAAAACATTTTAATCACCATGGAAGGGAACCCATGTCAGTTAGCAATCCCCTTTCTATTCCCTCAATTCTTCCATCTCCTGGCAATCACCAATCAAGTTTTTGTCTGTATGGATTTTGCTATTTCATATAAATGTAATAATGTGGCCTTTTATATCCGATTTCTTTCACTTTAGCATGATGCTTTCAAAGTTCATCTGTGTTGTGGCATGTATCAGTTGATTTTTTTTTTTTTTTGAGACAGAGTCTCAAGCAGTTGCCCTGGGTAGAGTGCTGTGGCATCACAGCTCAAGTGCTGTGGCGTCACAGCTCACAGTAACCTCCAACTCTTGCGTTTAAGTGATTCTCTTGCATCAGCCTCCCACGTATCTGGAATTATAGGCACCTGCCTCAATGCCCGGCTATTTTTTGGTTGTATTTGTCATTGTTCTTTGGCGGGCCCAGGCTGGATTCAAACAGCTCTGGTGTATGTGGCTGCCATCTTAGCCGCTTGAGCTACAGGCGCTGAGCCTATCAGTTGATTTTTTCTTGTTGCCAGATACTTTGTTGTACAAGGGGATCACAATTTCTTTATATGGTCGTCAGTTGATGGCCAAAAAGGGGAAATAACACAGATGTCCTGTTATGAATAATACTGCATTCTGAGACAGGTTTTTGTATGCATATGCTTTCAGTTCTATAAGAAATACTCAGTTATTTTAGGAATATTTACTAGATGGAGAGTTGGGGGGTTATATGTACTTTACATTTACGTTTTTGAGGTTTTACCAAAGTATTTTGCAAAGTGGTATAGAATTCTGTATTGCCACCAGGAGTTTTTAGGTCTAAGAGTTTTTCCATATTCTTACTTGTTACGGTCCATCTTTGATAAAAACCGTTATTGTAGGTATAAAGTATATTTTACTATGATTTTGATTTGCAGTCTTCTGATGGGAAATGATACTGAGCATCTTCCCATGTGCTTTTTGACCATTTCTCTTGTTCTGTTCTTGACCTGCAGAATATCTTGGGCCTCAAATCAAAATTCGGCTGGGTCCTCTTCCTGCTGAGAATCCCCTGATGAACATTGAGGTTGTTGAGGTCCTCACACTGAACCAGGAGGTAACTGGTGCCTGGACTGCCCAGATTTGCGCTGTCTATGCTGAAGATGGGGTCCTGAGTCCTGACATTTTCAAGGAGCCAGTATAACAGCTGGGCAAGCATCCAGCTGATCCTGAGGCTGCTCGTCAGAAATTTCGGCAATTTCATTATGGGAATGTGGTAGGTCCCTGAGAAGCCCTCACCTACCTTCGTGAACTGTGTCACCAGTGGCTGTAGCCTGACGTTCACTCCAAGGAGCAGATGCTGGAGTGCTGCTGCTAGAGCAGTTCCTGGGTGCACTACCTGGGAAACTCCGGACGTGGGTGGAATCACAGCACCCAAAGGACTGCAAAGAGGTGGCAGCCTTGGTGGAGGATGTCACTTGGATATCTGAGGAGGAAGGTGAGTGCAATGGAAGGTTAGGTAGGTGTGGTGCTCCATGTGGGTGTGTTAGAGGACTCTGCAGGAGAGAGAACTTCAGACTTCCTGGGAGAGTCAGGGGAAGAGTAGTGCACACTCTATGCAGACCAAAGACATCTGTGTAGCCATGTCAGAGCTATTGAAATCCCTGGGTAGGTTCCAGCACTATATTCTCCAAGGAGCCCTCCAAAGGCTCCACTGAAAGCTTCCAGATAAAGTACTTCTTTTTTTTCCATTTGGGATCCCTGCTGTACCACAATTCCTTTATTACTTGGTAAGACAAACAAAAGTATTGAGCTGTCAGAGCCTACAGTCTAGCAGGAGAGACAGGGATTTAACAAATGAATGTGCATGTGGTGGGATCACGATGAGTTTGAGAGTCCTCTTGGAGCTCATGGAGGCTGAGTCAGTGGAGTTGACACCTGGCCATGTAAAGAAAAGGCAAAAAGAATGAGCATTGCTTATTAGGGCCTAAGAATAGATCACAGTATGTGCAAAAATCATGGATAATTTGGGTAGGGTGGTACAGGAAGGGAGCAGGGGACTGAGCTGGCACAGCCTGTGAAGGCCCTGTGGTGGTTTGCATGCTGTTCTAAAGATAAAGCAGTGGGAATCGATCCCTGAGCTCTGAAGGTGGGGGCCACAGTGAGACTTGAGACAGGTACAGGTGTTCCTGCCTGTAATCCTAGTACTCTGGAGGGAGGATCTCTTAAGCTCAGGAGTTGCAGAAAAGCCTAAGCAAGAGTGAGAGTACATTTCTACCAAAAAACAGAGAAAATTATCTAGTCATTGTGGTAGGTGTCTGTAGTCTCAGTAACTTGGGAAGCCAAGGCAGAAGGATTGCTTGAGCCCAGGAGTTTAAGGTTGCTGCAAGCTAGGCGGATGCTAGAACACTCTAATCTGAGCAATAGAGTGAGACTCTCTCTCAAAAAAAAAATTGCTTTGAAATATCAAGCAGGGACAAAAAAAAGAAGAAATGTATCATGCTGAATATGGTGGGTGATGAACAGAGGACAGAAAGTAGAGTATAAGCATAGTGGCTACTTTGAGCTATTGCCCATCCTCCCAAGAGAGGTGGCTGGCTAGGGAGAGAGCACACATGTGAGTTTTAGAGAGTATGGATGCTTCTGCATTGTGTACCTCCATGTTCCATGTTGATAGGTATCCATAAGACGTTTCTGAAGTGAATGAATGATTAACTGGTTGATGTTTATGATTAAGGGGAAAGGAAGAATCCTATAGAGGAGATGGTGGGATTCTAAGAACAGGTAATCCTGGAGAAGGTGTGGTGGGAGGGTGGTGGGGAAGGCAGATGCAGAGTTTGGGGTGCTGTGGTCTTCAGAACAATTGTCGCAACGGTGTCTGTGTCCTCATTCCTGCACCCTCTACATCTATTATCTTAACAGGGACAACGGGATCTTGGAGATATGATTAGGTTAAGAGTCTTGAGATGTGAGAATAAGTTAGATTATATGGGTGGGTGGGTCTAATGTCATTGCAAGGTTCTTTTTTTTTTTTTTTAAGAGACACTTTATCGCCCTTGGGAGAATGCCATGGCATTACAGCTCACAGCAACCTCCAACTCCTGGGCTTAGGTGATTCTCTTGCCTCAGCCTCCTGGGTAGCTGGGACTACAGGCACCTGCCACAATGTCCAGCTATTTTTGTTGTTGTTGTTGCAGTTTGGCTGGAGGCCGGGTTTGAACCCACCACCCTCGGTATATGGGGCCGGCGCCGTACTCACTATGCCACAGGTGCCACCCCATTGCAAGGTTCTTAAGAGAGGGAGGCCACAGGATCAGAGTCAGAGAAATGTGATGACAGAAGAAGGGGTGATATGAGGAAGGGCCATACGATACATATTTGGGATAGCCTCTAGAAATAGAAAAGGCCAGGAATGGGTTTTCCCCTAGAGCCTCCAAAAGAAGCCCAGCCCTGCTGACACATTGATACACACATTGATATGTACCCAGTGAGGTACATATCATACCAGACTTATGATCTCTAGAACTGTGAGCTAACAAATATGCTCATTTGAGCCACCTAGTTTGCAGCAGTTTATTACACCTGCAATAAGAAACTAAATATAGGTTCTGGCCGGGGCGCAGTGGCTCATGCCTATAATCCTAGCACTCTGGAAGGCCAAGGTGGGTGGATTGCCTGAGCTCATGAGTTTGAGACTAGCCTGAGCCAGAGCAAGACCCCATCTCTAAAAGTAGCTGGGTGTTGTGGCGGGTGCCTGCAGTCCCAGCTACTTGGGAGACTCAGAAAAGAGAATCACTCGTGCCCAAGAGTTTGAGGTTGCTGTGAACTATGATGCTACGGCACACTACCTAGGGTGACATAGTGAGACTCGGTCACAAAAACAAAAAACAAAAAACCCAGGATAGAACATTACATTATTCAATGTATTTCTTTCTAGCATAAGTTTCTTTCTTTTTTGAGGCAGAGTCTCACTTACTTGCCCTAGGTAGAGTGCCCTGGCATCATAGCTTACAGCAACCTCAAACTCTTGGGTTCAAGCAGTCCACTTGCCTCAGCCTTCTAGGCCCATGGGGCCTGGCCATTTTTAGAGATGGGGGTCTCGCTTTTCCTCAGGCTGGTCTCAAACTCCTGAGTGCAAACAATCCACCCGTCTTGTCCAGGTGAGACTCTGTATCAAAAAAAAAAATAAATAAAAAATAAAGAAAGAGAGAGAAAGAAAGAAATACAGCTACCAAGGAGACAGCTGTGGAGTTCCTGATATCCATGTCTGTGAGTTTATCCTGTGTTTAACCTCACATATGGATGAAATCAATTAATATCACAGAAAACAGAAGTCTTCCAGGAAACCCTCAGAATCCCTGTCTTAGTGATGATCGCATCACTTGGGACTCTTAGGCGTGACTGCCACAAAACACTTTCATAGAATGGCTCAGAGAGGAGGAAAGTTAATTGAAAAACTTCTTGGATAATGTAGCATCAGACACAGCTTAACCCAGGAGCTCATAGTGTCCTCAGAACTCATCTTTTCTCCCTTATGTCACTTTTTTTTCCCTTGGTTGACTTCACCCACAGGCAGTCTATCTCTCTGTGGGTCCATCTCTCTGCGGGTCCTCCCTTTGTGGAATTTCTCTATCCCAAACATTCCAAAGCCTGTTGGCTCTGATTGTTTGGTTGTGGGCTGTGTTCATCCCAGATTCAATCACTGGCCAGGCTAGGTTACATCAGGTACCCCTTGATGTTGCAAGTGGAGCCAGTATGATACAAGCTTGCAAAATGTGTGGTGCCATGTAAAGAAGATCACAAGGAGGAGCCATGGTTGAGGGGTCATGGGGCCAGATGGGCCTGTTTTCTAAGGTGGAAGAAAGTTGATGAAGTTCGTGTCAAGATTGGTACATGTCCTGAACGCTGGGGAAGTCCATGAGGTGGCAGGAGTGATGGAAGAAAGGAGTGCCCACGTGGGCAGGGTGGAGGGCTTGGATGCTAGAAATGGGGGCTTAGCTTCACAGAAGGCATGAGGCAGCCATCTCATCGGGGCTGGGGCACAAGATAATCCCTAGAGAGGGAAAGAGTGGGACCAGGAGTCTCAGCAGTGGGAGCACTGCTCCCTGTGGCCTGTGCAGAGTAAAGCATCTTGTACCCATCCAGATGTGGGAAGACAAGTACCTTGAAAAGACTGGAGGGTCGAGAGTAGAGGGGCTGAGCCTGGGAGAAGAGAAGGCAGGACTAGGGACATCACAGGGTGTGGCAGAATGCTGGTGTGCGATAGCAGAGATAGGCTGCCCTTGCCCTTCTGGAGGATGACCACACCTACTGATGTCCTCCCAGCACCACCTGCCCAGCCTTCACAGTACCCCACCTGCTGTCTCAAAGTCCCTGCCCAGCAGGAAAAGCAGCAGCAGAAGGCTACAGCCATCCAGCCAGAGATGGCCCTGCCTGAGGTGAGTGGGGAAAATGACCCTCTTCTGGTCCCAGCATCCCTTGTGAAGCAGGCCGACACTTGAGGCTTTCCACAGGTTGAGCCATTCCAAATTTCAGCTCTTAGGTCTGTGCTGGACTCTGAAGCGACCTGAATGTGAAGAGAATCTCTGCCCTCTAGCCACAGTGGCATCACTAGAGAGAGGGCATGGTGACCTGGTAGTTGAGGCATGAGACAAGGGAGGGGACTGACCAAATGTTTCCATAGACTTGAGAGATAGAACAACCTCAGGCCAGGGGTGTGTGGACATTTATATCCCAGTTAGAGTAAGAGCCCTCATCCTTCAGAAATGCATTTCTGGGATTTGCTTCTGAATAACCCAGAGCTAGGGTCTGGGTAACACAGGTAGGTCCTGTCTTGCTGACCATCAGGGTAAGGGTGTATCTGTGGCATTGGTCAGAATTATTTGCAAGTGACTGATACTGACTCAAGCATAGAAGTAAATTTATTGGCTTTCATGTATTCTGGATTAGGCTTAAGGCAAGGCTGCATCCAGGTGCTTCCAGGTGATGGAAAGAATCTCTGACCATCTCCAGTCTCATGGCTCTGCTTTCTTTCATTCCTTCTCAGGAAGGCTGTGTCCCATATGTGCAAGATGCCTCTCATCCAAGCAAAGCAAAGTGGAGGTGATCTCATCTTTCCAGAAAGGACCAATCATAGCACAGCCAGAGTGACTGTCCTGCTCTAGCTCAAGTGGGGAGGTAGTATTCATACAAGGAGAAGGCTCTGCAGTGGGAAGTTGTCAACCCAGGGAAGGGTAGATACAGATGTGGGAAAAGGGAATAGCTTGCATATACTTGGGGCTCTTTGTGAAGTAGGAGCTTTGGTTCCTGGACAAAGGGACCCTGTAGACGTCTTTCGCCACAGTGGGTATCTCTAAACAAATCCCCAAAGCAGGAGAGTCCCTATCACAGTGGGTTTTGTAGGAATACTCAGCCAGCTTTTCTTCTGCCCCCATTAAGAACCCTCCTGAGCAGACAACACATGTGACTTCACAGGAACCAGTGACTTTCCAGGATGTTGCTGTGGACTTTACCAGGGAGGAGTGGGGGCTCCTGGGCCCAACACAAAGGACTGAGTACCATTATGTGATGCTGGAGACATTTGGGGACCTGGTCTCTGTGGGTAAGGCCAAACCCTCCCTTTCCCTGTCCTCTGGGCTGAGAACTAGGACTGGTTATTATTCCTTGGGGAGCATTCCGGTCACTCAGCATTAGAGAGTTCATTCTGGAGAGAGACCATTTGAATGTCAAGAGTGTGGGAGGACCTTCAGTGATCGCTCAGCCATCTCCCAGCACCTGAGAACTCACACTGGAGCTAAGCCCTACCATGTCAGGACTGTGGAAAAGCCTTCCGCCAGAGCTCCCACCTCATTCTGCATCAGAGGACTCACACTGGGGAGCGCCCATATGTGTGCCACCAATGTGGAAAGGCATTCACCCAGAGCTCACACCTTATTGGGCACCAGAAAACCCACAATAGGACAAAGTGGAAGAAGAAACAGCCTACGTCATAGCTCTCAAGCCAGTTGAAGAGACAGTGCCTTTTCAACTTGATTCTGCAATAGAACATGCATTTGGATGGTTGGGAATTGGGACTGAATGTGAAAGAAGCAGAGGGAGGACATTCCCCAAACCAAAGAACCACTGGGGACACCACCATTCTTTTAATTAGAGTAAAGAAAATGAGCAGTTGTCAATGTATTTGGGAAAAAGATTTAATTTTTCAATAAGTTGATGTCCTACTGTTTGCTCATTCATTTAGTCCTTAAAAATTATATTAGTGGCAGTGCCCATAGCTCCGTGGGTGGCGAGCTGGCCACATACACTGAGGCAGGTGGGTTCGAACCCAGCCTGGGCCAGCTAGACAACAATGACAAGGGCAACAAAAAAAAAGGTGGCGCCAGTGGCTAGAGCACCGGCCACAAGCACCCAAGCTGGAAGGTTCAAACCTGCCCGGCCAGGTAAACAATGACAACTGCAATAACAAAAAATAGCCAGGCATTGTGGCTGGTGCCTGTAGTCCCAGCTACTTGGGAGGCAAAAGAATCACTTAAGCCCAGGAGTTTGAGGTTGCTATGAGCTATAATACCACAGCACTCTACCAAGGGCAACATAGTGAGACTCTCAAAAAATAATGATAAAAATAAAAGTTATATTAGTAAAATCTGAAAATGCTTGTAATTTTTTTTTTTTTTTTTGAGACAGAGTCTCACTTTGTCACTCTTGGAATAGTGCCCTGCATTATAGCTCACAGCAACTTCAAACTGTTTGGCTCACGTGATCCTGTTGTGTCAGTTTTTCCTTTTTAGTAGAGACAAAGTCTCACTCTTGCTCGGGCTGGTCTCAAACTCGTGAGCTCAAGCAATCCACCCACCTCATCCTCCCAGAGTGCTAGGATTACAGACATGAGCCACGCCACCCAGCCAAAAATGCTTATGAATTTATAAAGACAGGTACTTAATAATCTGTGCAATGATTTTGTATCCACAGTAAAAATTTGAGTATGTGGACAAGGACTTTAAAACGAATGTGGTTAAACTACGTATTTCTGTATAGAATCTCTTTCCTTGGCCGGGAATGATGGCTCACTCCTGTAACCCTAGTGCTGTGGGAGACTGAGGTGGGTGGATTACTTGAGCTCACAAGTTTGAGACTAGCCTGAGCAAAAAAGTGAGACCCTATATCTACTAAAAATAGAAAACCTGAGGCAAGAGGATCACTTGAACGTGAGTTGGAGGTTGCTGTGAACTATGACACCACAGCACTCTACCCAGGGTGACAGCTTCATACTCAGAAAAAAAAAAAAAAAAAAGATTTCTTTCCTTCATCTACTTAAATATCCTTACAGTAATGTTTTCATATTTAAAATAACACTTCTCAAACACAAAGAATAAAATTATATAATTTTTTTAATTAAAGCAACCAGCTCAGTGCCTGTAGGTCAGTGATAAGGGCACCGGACACATACACCAGGGCTGCTAAACAAGTATAACTACAACAAAAAATAGCTGGGTGTTGTGGGTGCCTGTAGTCACAGATACTTGGGAGGCTCAGGCAAGAGAATCACTTAAGCTTAAGAGTTGGAGGTTGCTGTGAGCTGTGACGTCACAGCACTCTATCAAGGGCAACATAGTGAGACTGTCTAAAAAAAGCAATATTAAAAGGAAGATTGCGAGATATTTTTAGCAAATTCTGTGCAAGGCTTCAGTACCTTGGGCCTAAAGTTCTACCTTTGTTGGGATGACCAGTTCATTCCACTCTTTAGGGTATTATGATACAGTTTGTATAGAGAAGGGAATCCTTGAAGAACCCAGAGGACTAGAAAGTCCAGGCAAGTATGTGTTGCTTTCTGGGAATATACATTTATTTTGTTTCCATTTTTCCTTGGTAGGGGTCTTTTCCCTAAGACCCCTACCAAGGAAAAATGGAAACAAAATAAATGTATATTCCCAGAGGTAATGGCTCTGGACAGGTGCCAGCCAGGAAGTTAAACAACAGTACATTGGCAGCATTAAGGTAAGATACCCATATTAAATATTCTCCAAGTCATACAGCCTGTACAGCACATGCCCATTGAATCCCTCCACAGCTGCACATATATTGAGTTCTGCATGACACTTAAAAACACCCTCTTAAAGCTGGATAAAAAATACTTAGATTCAACAGATGTTGAGTGCTGCTCTGCATAGCTCCTTAAGAGTCCTTGGGGTCATGCCTTCTAAGCTGAGGGCATCTCCTTTCTCCGCAGAAGTCAACAGCTTTTGGTGACATGACCAAAGTAGACTCCTGGAGCCCAAATGCCCGAAGACTGACAGTAGTGTAACTTTTCCCATACTGAGCATAGAGATTGTGGCTGCTATATTGTTTCTTTGTTTTAAACTCCCCCCTCTTGTAGCTACATTGTTTTAAAAACCTTAAACACCTAATAGAGCCCCTGTTTCAATGATTCAGAGAGTAAAATATCTGTATTGAACTTGCCCTGGGATGTGTTAGTGGCATATCACAGTCACTTATCCTGTTCAGAACTCTACAATATCAACCCTCAAGAATGAATCAAAGAGTAGCACCTTTGAGATCAGAACTTAGTAATCTTTTATGCCATGATTCTCATTCCTAGAAGGGGTAAGTTGAAGGGGTTAGGAGTCACCAGATGAGGGAGTCTTGGTGCAAGGAATGAAGGGGCTTGACACAGTCTGTGCTGGGGAGAGTGAGGAACTCTGGGAGGAGCCCTCCCAAGTTAACCTCAGGTCCATATTTATTAGTATAAAACAGGAAGAAGTAGAGAAAAGCTGCTTCCCCACGGGCGCCATGGCTCACATCTGTAATCTCAGCAATTGGGAGGCTGAGGCTGGCGGATTGCCTGAGTTCACAAGTTCAAGACCAGCCTGAGCCAGAGCAAGGCCCTGTCTCTAAAACATAGTGGGGCATTGTGGTGAGCGGCTATAATCCCACCTACTTGAGAGGCTGAGGCTAGAGAATCTCTGAAGCCCAAGAGTTTGAGGTTACTGTGAGCTGTGACCAGAGGCACTCTGCCAAGGGTGACAAAGTGAGACCAAAAAAAAAGCTACTTGCCTGACATTAGCACTGATAAGGGAGGATATGAAAATGGTCAGATATAATGTTTCCACTTTTGTTTTTTCAAAATCACAGACTTTGAGTCAACCTCTGACTCCAGCATCAAAATATTTTTTGGGGGAAGTGCCTGTAGCTCAGTGAGTATGGCACTGGCCCCATATACCAAGAGTGGCAGTTTCAAACCCAGCCCCAGCCAAACTGCAAAAAAAAAAAAAAAAATAGCCAGGTGTTGTGGCGGGCACCTCTAGTCCCAGCTACTCGGGAGGCTAAGGCAAGAGAATTGGCTTAAACCCAAGAGCTGGAGATTGCTGTGAGCTATGACAGAACAGCACTCTACTGAAGGGAACAGAGACTGTCTCTAAAAAAAAAGATCTTTGGAATCTAGAGAATCTTTGCCATAATATTACTGCCACACCTTACAAACACATTTTCTCTTAGAGGGCAGTGTTCTGATATCCTACATATACACAACTTACCCGCCAGTCTCATGATTCTTTCAAGTAGGAAGCAAATTTTATGCTAAAGATAAGGGGTCAAGGCTCAGCACCTGTGGCTCAAGCGACTAAGAGGCCAGCCTCACACACCTGAGCTGGTGGGTTCAAATCCAGCCCGGGCCCGCCAATCAACAATGACAGCTGCAACCAAAAAAAAGCCAGGTATTGTGGCAGGTGCATGTAGTCCAAGCTTCTTGGGAGGTGGAGGCAGGAGAATCACTTGAGCCTAGGAGTTGGAGGAGGTTGCTGTGAGCTGTGATGCTACAGCACTCTACCCAGAGCAACAGCTTGAGGCTCTGTCTCAAAAAAAAAAAAAAAAAAATCTGGGGTCAATTTCCCCCACAGTAAGTCAAATACTTTGGTGATGGCTTCAGGAACTGAGGTGATGATTTGAGCTGGGAGATAAAGAAGGTAGGAGCAGGCAGGGATGAGAATGTTCTAGGCTGTGGGAGAGCTCATTGGGACTAGAAAGTATGAGGCCATTGGGCCCATTCCAAATTCTTCATCTCATAGCTGGCACCTGGGTTGAGGTGGAGCCAAAGCTAGGTTTAGTTGTGCTTGGGTTCTGAAAGGGACCATCCAGAGAGCCAGGGTTCCACTAGAACCAGGCACATGCAGCATGGTCTTTTGTAATCCATTGTAAGGAAGTCACATGGTGTCACCTTGCCCGTCTATTCTTTATAAGTCAGTCACTAAGGCCAGCCCAGACTCAATGGGAGAGGAGTTAAATTCAGTCTTTTGAAGAGTGAGTAGCAAGGTTAGGGAAAACAAGAGAGCATAGAGGCCATCTCTGGATAAGAAAGTCCACACGAATGGACCAGCTTTTGCCTTTAAATACCTGGATGCATATCACTTGTGCATGCAAGGCAGGACGAGGAAGGCAGGCTGCACAAGTGGGAGCTGACACTCTGGACACAGTTAAATGTGGCTTCAAGCTTGGGTCTGTTCCTCACTGGGACTGTGATTTTCAAAAAAGGGGATTAATGCCAAAAAGGTCCAGATGTGATGAGTCCAGTATACTGTTGACAGGTACATGATTAAGTCCAGTACTTCCACTTACTTGCTAAACAAACATTTTGTTCTTTGTTCTTTGTAGCTGATTTTACTATAAAGATTATTTATACATCTTTGATCCAGCCAGTTGACAAGATTAATTTTAGTAGGTTTTGCTCAAATGTCTTGGATTACCAGTCTTTTAGAGATAATTTTATGACATTTCTTATGCTTTCATATTTTTTTTCTGCATACAAAGTCAGGGAAGATAGATTTTTTTTTTTTTTGAAACAGTCTCTCACAATGTTGCCCTTGGTAGAGTGTAGTGGCATCACAGAAACCTCCAACTCTTGGACTTAAGAGATTCTCTTCCTTCAGCCGCCCAAGTAGCTGGGAATACAGGAGCCCGTCACAACACTCCACTATTTTGTTGTTGTTGTTGTTGTTGTTTAGCAGACCCAGGCAGGGTTTGAACCTGCCAGCCCTGGTGTATGTGCCCTAACCACTGAGCTGTGGGCGCTGAGCCAAAGATCGATTTTTTTTTTTTTTTGAGACAGAGCCTCAAGCTGTCGCCCTGGATACAGTGCCGTGGCATCACAACTCACAGCAACCTCCAGCTCCTGGGCTCAAGTGATTCTCCTGCCTCTGCCTCCCAAGAATCTGGGACTACAGTTCACCTCCACAACGCCGGTCTATTTTTTGGTTGCAGCCGTCATTGTTGTTTGGCGAGCCCAGACTGCATTCGAACCTGCCAGCTGAGGTGTATGTGGCTGGCACCTTAGCCGCTTGAACCACAGGCACTGAGCCCACGCAAGGTCAATGGGAATAGGGAACTCAAGCCTCAAGAAATGGGTGAATCACCAGGAATGTAAGCAACCCAGCCCACAAATAGGGAAAACTCACTCCCATAGGGGTACTCGCCAAGCCTGGATGAGGCCGGGGTTGAGTGCTGATGAGAGTGTGTTGGCAGATGGACACAAGCTGATGCAGTGGTGAGCGCCCAAGTCTGCGAGAAGAGGATAGGGAGCCCCCAGGAGCTAAAACCCCATGGAAAGGGTGGAAGCTACCCTTGGAAGTGTTCCCTAATTAGATCCCACTTCTGATGCCAGACGAAAGGGTGGCACTCGACCAGCAGAGATTTCACAGACCACCAAGGCTTGTATAAAAGGATTTTACTGGTGAGGGAGAGATGCTGCAGAGCAGCACCAACTAAGAGAGAAAAGGAGAGAGAGGAGAAAGAGAGGGGAGGAGAGAGAGAGAGGAGAGAAAGAGAGCGTGTACCCCTTTATATAAGTTCAGTTAGGGGAAGTCTTAGAATGGTGACGGGATGGTAGAATAGCCAATAAGGAGTTACTGCTCTGGAGGAAAGACCCATTAGGGGCAGGCTGTAAGTTTGAAAATTTCAGTGAGTAACTGTATCTTTAAGAGTGAGCCAGCTAGTCTTGGTCAGTCAGTCAGGAAGGGGCTTTCTCTGGGGCAATTACCTAACAGGTGGTCATAGTGGGCGCCAGTAGTCCCAGCTACTTGGGAGGCTGAGGTAAGAGGATGGCTTGAGCACAAGAATTTGAAGTTGCTGTGAGCTAGGCTGATGCCACTGCACTCTAGATTAGTGCAGCAGATTGAGACCCCCTCAAAAAAAAAAAAATCACCTGTATTTCCACCACACAAAAGTACCATTTTCTTCCAAAACTGTGGCTTCACAATCTTTTCTCAAAGACTAAAACTGCACATAGATTTTTCGTGTTTGCCATCGTACTTAAAATTTCACTTTTCCCTCGTGACTCGGGATTCTCCTTCAAGGCTGAGAGATCTGCCCAGCCACTGAGCATCTCCACACTGTGGCCGTGCAGAGGCTCCATATTCTGCAGACAAGCCGGCAGGCTAGCTTGTCCAGGTAGCTGCCCAGTCTGGGTGTGCTATGCGAAGTGCCTCCCAGGCTGAGAAGGCAGGGCATCGTGATCCAGCCGGTCCCATGGCTCTGGGAGACCAGTTCTGTTTCCCTCCCAAAGCGTAGCCCCAAACTTTGCTGGAGGCCCCAAGCCCAACCCTTCCAAATACCCACAGTGAGACACCACTGGACACCCAAGTGGGGGCTGGGGGGATTAAAACTCCTCAAAGACCATGCAGATCCTCCAGAGCTGAACTGTCCAATCACTGTGCCACTCTGTCCAAGCTTCAACGTACATTGCCCAGATAGGCCTTGTTTGGCTTGCCCAATCCGTGCCAGGTATGCCCTATCAGCTCCCTGCCCCACCCAATCAGCCCTTTATCCTGCCCAATTAGCTCCCTCCTCCCAATCATCCCCTTGCCCTACCCAGTAAATTGTTGTCCCTCAGTTCCGGTGCCCAGGGCCTGGTGAGGACAGGGTGCAGGCTGTATGGCTAGAACCCCAGACCAAAGCAGCAGGCTGAGGAGTCTGGGGGGGTGGCTGCAAGGACAGAGGGCCCAGGCCTGTGGGTGCCCAATTGTCCTGAGATCTCCAACGCACCTGCCTCCTACCACCCCAATCCTTCAGTCCCTTGAGGCAGGCTGCAGGGCGGGGCTTTCCATCCCAAACGCGTGAGGCGCCACTCCTTCCATAGGGCCAGAATTATGCGTAGCCCTGGTGCGTGCCTTGTTCTGGTATGTCCACTGCCCCTCCAGCTTCCCTTGACCACCTGGCACAGGCCAGGGGTGTTTGCTGAAGAATGGGGTTGAGCTTCCTTGGGCCATTGGTGATGGTGGTGGCAGTGCACAGGGGGAACTAGAGTACCAACAAGAATTTGAAAAAACTATGACAAAGCATACTTCTAAGGGAAGGCCAGCTGGGGGAACAGCAAAGGCCAAAGCCAGAGACTGCTGGTAAACTCTTTCCCAAAGTAGGTATCTGCAACCATACTTTTGATTTTGCTATATCCAGTACCATTAGTCTTAATACACTCAGTTAAAACAGTTTTACCCAGATATTGTTGCCTTCAAAAGATGTTCTCTTTTGAGTCAAAAGTTATGTTGGGGCCAGGCACAGTGGCTCACGCCTGTAATCCCAGCACTTTGGGAGGCCTAAGCAGAAGTCTCCCTTACTTAATTGCAGGAGTTTGAGACCAGGCCTGGGCAACATAGGGAGACCCCTAACTCCAGAAAAATTGGTTTGGTGTGGTGGTAGTCCCACCCACTGACTCAGGAGGCTGAGTTTGTAGGATTGCTTGAACCTGAACTTTGAGGTTACAATGAGCTGTGATCCTAACATTACATTCCAGCCTGATACCCTGCCTTAGAATAATAATACTATAATTATTATTAATAATAATATTAGCAAAGTGTGAGATATAAAAACCAGCTGGCACCAAATCTCCACCCTCTCCTTGATGACATTGGTAATCTCAGAAAGGAAATCAAAAGAATACAATTTTTCCTCGCTTTGAGCTTTGGTCACATTTAGGGGTACAGTTGTCAAGGTGATTCTGACAAGTTACACTGGGGGAGGAATGCAATCCTGTCATCTACACCAAGGAGTGGGGCCATCATGGAATGCCAGGACGGGGAGATGCTTGTGGTCTGGAGATCAAGTTAATTGGTGCATGCAGCAAACAATTTTTGAGGGGTCAACAGGGACTGTAGCCAACATTCAGGCCAAGTCCCTGTCTACGTGGGGCTCAGGTTGGGGGAGAGGGCAGACCACAGAAAACAGTAATTCCATCAATAACTTCAGAGCTATGAGAATGATGAGGGGTCTAAAACAGGGTGAGGGATTAGAACAGTTTTAAAAACTTTACCAGCCAAAAGAAAGTAGAGTATTTACAAACTTCCATTCACTTGAATTTCCCTTCAATATTCCCTAGCCCTAGGCAACACTTTTGTGTCTTTGGATTGCCTACGGGGATGGGTGAGGGAACAAAGCATTATGTTTTAGAAATACATTCTTTTTTCTTTCTTTCTTTCTTTTATTTTTGTGACAGAGTCTCAGTATGTCACCCTCGGTAGAGTGCTATGGCATCACAGCTCACAGCAACGTCAAACTCTTGGGTTTAAGCGATTCTTTTGCCTCAGCCTACCAAGTAGCTGGGACTACAGGTGCCCACCACAACACCTGGCTGCACCAGCTGGGTTCAAACCTGCTAGCCTTGGTTTATGTGGCTGACACTGTAACCACTGTGCTATGGATGCCAAGCCATAGAGATACATTGTTAAGTATTTATGAATGGAAAAATATGCCTGGGATTTACTTCAAAATAATCCAGTGTTAGGGGATGGAAGGAGGTGAAGATAGATTAAAATTTAAAATTAGAATACTGACAGGCAATGAAGCTGAGATCGATGCATTGGTATAATGTATTTCATTATACTGTTGTACCCAATTCAAGTGAATTCTCCAATTTTAGAGAAAACGCCAGCACACTTAGTTCAAATTAGGTATGGGGTCCTTTATTGGCTAGCCCACCAAGATGGATTCATATCCCAAATTCTCAATGTCTGCATGACAAAAATAATGTTTTTTTTTATTAAATCACAGCTGTGTAGAATAATACAATCATGAGGTACAATGTGCTGGTTTTATATACACTTTGAAATATTTTCATCGAACTGTGTAGTACCCAGCAAAAGGACCCCTAAGGGCCCCTTAACTGTCTCAGCCTGAGTCCTTGCGTGTCTCAAACCCGCCCCCCCTTGGGTTAATTCTGAGAACAGGTTTCAGAACAAGGAAGTTCCGTGAGTTCCAAAAAAACTCCCAGCCACAGGTAAAACAATGGTAGAACTTGCCCCAACCCCCTAGCAATGGCTAAACAACGGTGGAAAGCTTACTCAATCAAAATTTCCAAAGCCAAGTTTGTCCACATGCCAGCTGCCATGATGTAACCCCCTGAGCCAACCAGCCCCCCCCACCCTGACTGTAATCCCACCTCGAGCTACCCCCTGAGCTAACTGGCCAGGTTCTGCTTCTGCCCTTGCCAGCTTGCCTGTCAACATATCACAAAAATGGTATAAAAAAACAACCTGCTTTTCTCTTCAGGGCCATTTGCCCTTTGCAGCAACCCTCCTGCACAGGTGTAATAAATCACCATCTGATTTATACTTGAAGTGAGGTCCGAGTCATTCTTCAGGTGGCAATGACTACAACAACTGGTTAACATAGCTTTCATGGCATTTTCTTAGTTATTGTGCTCAGACTTTTATATTCTACATTTAGTAAGTTTCACCTGTACCCTTCCAAGATGCACTGTAGGTGTGGACCCATTAATTACCCTCCCTCCTCCCATAAAAATGGGGGTTTTATGCCTTTTCAGTTGAGGGGTGAGGGTAGTAGGTGGAATCTTTGAAAGATTAGATTTACAAGGTTGGGGGTTGGTTAGTTACCAGGGGAACCAAGGATAGGAATGTGGTTTTACAAGGGTCTGCTGTGACTCTGGGCTAATCCCCTGTTTCTGCAGGATATTTAACAGGATATTTATTTCTGTTTCTGCAGGATATTTATTTAACAGCCCTTTTCTGCAAGGCCAACATGAAGGGGGTGCTGAACAGGAGGGGGAAATAAAGTGCAAATTAGGTTCATTCGGCCTCTCAATACTATTCTCTCTACCCTGTACGTTTGAAATTTTCTATAATAAAAACAAACAAGGTCATTCGTTATTTCATAATGAGTTTTCTGAGGTTGGTTTAACCAATACTGATTGAGTGGCTCAAGGAGGATTCCACCTCTGACTCCAGTTCTTTTCATCTTTTTGCTCTGCCATTCCTGGTATGTTGACTTTGCCTCCTGGGCCGGCTTTGCCATGGTGCTGGCATGGTTGTGACTGTTCCACATATCACATGGAGACAACACTGTCCAGAGGCAATGAAAGGGGGCACAGTGCTGTCTTTTGTCCATTTTTAAGACTGAAGCAAACTTCCCTAGAAACTCCCGGCTCATTTCTCCTTGGCCAATATGCTCCTGCCTAATTCATTCACACAGCAAGAAGCTTGAGAGTACTCTTGATTAACTTAGGATCTAAGATTTCCCCTTTGGGAGTTAAATAGATTCTAGGTGTTCTGGAAGAATCTGCAAATTGCGGAGTCGTGTTAGCCATGTATGAAATAATTAAGCAAAAAGGCTACGGCTGTTGGGTAAAGCTATTGACAAGGTCAGTTGCAAAAGAGTCAAGGCAAGAAACCCTTCTTCTCAAAGCAACCCTGTTCCTAGTTGGTTGAGATTTTAAATGTGAATGGGAGTTGTGTTTGTCCCATAACTTTTCTGTGTTTATTAGAATTCTGATCCTGAGATTTAATATTCTTCCCTTTATTGTGTTAACATGATGTATTACACTGACTGAATTTTGTATTCTGACAAATCTTGCACTCCTGGATGAAATCCTACTTGGTATACGTATATATATATTTTTTTTATATTTTGCTAGATTCAATCTGCTAGTATTATGGCAAGGAATTTGTTTTGTTTTTTTTTTTGTTTGTTTGTTTGTTTTTACCTACATTCATGATGGGTATTGGTTTAGAATATTCTATTTTTATGATGGTTCTGTCTGGTTTTGGTATAAGGATAATATGGACCTCATAGAATGAGTTGGTGTTTCCTCCTTTTCTATTTTTTGGAAGATTTGGGTATGAACTCTTCTTTAAACATTGGGCAGAATGCATTAAGAAGGCATATGGTCCTGGGTTTTCTTTGTGCAAATTCTGTTGTTTATGAATTTGATCTCTTGGTATTTTAGTTGTGTTCAACTATTTTACCTCTGGTTTACCCAGTGTTATTAGTTTGTGTCTTTCTAGAATTTTTTAATTGCTTTTGTCATCCCAAATACAAATTAATTGAAATATCTTAGGAAAATAATACAAGCCCATCTGTTTACAGTTCTATTTCAATAAATTTTTAGAGAAGCTAAAAAACGTCTTTATTGAGGGTGGCACCTGTGACTCAATGGAGTAGGGTGCCTGTCCCATGTGCCAGAGGTGGCAGGTTCAAACCCAGCCCCAACCAAAAACTGCAAAAAAAAAAAAAAAAAAATCTTTATTGAATGAACTATGAATGAACACAAGTTAACCACACATAGTTCAATATTCTCTCTACCTCCCACCATTTCAATCGGATTCTTGAAATGCAATTCTGATGTCTTTAGACATGACTTACTTGCAAACTGCCTAAATGAAGCAGAAATCATTGGTTTTGGTTTTGTCTCTGTATCTATTTGTTTTTGTCTCTGTGTCTATTTGTCTCTGTGTCTGTTTGTAAAAATTACTTTAAAATGTTCACATTTTGCAAGTATAAATAAGTAATATTTTATCAGTGTCCAGGTCTTACACAACTTTTTTCAAACTTCATCCTAAGTATTAGTATTTTGATGGTATTGTACATGGAATCTTATATTAACAGACTTCCTTTTAGAACAGTTTTATATTTACAAAGAAATTCAGCAGATAATGTAGAGTTTCCAAATACCCCCTGTACAGGTGTAATGTAATCCTTACATTAAGAACTTTTATGGTACATTTGTTTTAATGAATGAACCAATATTGATAGCATCATTAAGTACCCATTTGTGGGAGGAAGATCACAGAAAGAAAGTGCCATTTTCATCACATTGTATCAGGATACATACTGTCAACATGATCTATGACTCTTGACATGGACCTTGCTCATCTGGCTGCCATAGTGTTTGTGTGATATCTCCAATGTCAAGCTATGCTTTGTTCCCTCTTCCATCTAGTGCTCATTGGAAGGAAGTCAGTATGTCAAGCCCACACTTATGAAATGGGGCGTTGTGGTCCCGCGTATTAGGGTACAATATCTACACTATTTAATTTAAATTATTCAAAATGGGAGATTTGTCTCTTTTCCCTCACTTATTATCTATGGAGTAAATATCTATGGACTCAAAGATATTTACCTTATGTTATGAGTTATAATCCTATACTACATTTTTGTTGCTTAAATCGTTAAAGCTTTTGCCCTTGAGAGCTTCTTCTACTGGTTTTGTGTCCTGTTGAAATACAATACTGATGGAGGGTGTTGTGGTTTGGGGTTTTGCTGTGTTTTGTTTTTAGGCACTTTTGAGTAATATTAATCAAGGCTGAATAAAATAGTTTGAGATTTAGAATTTTTTCATTCCTTATTTATTCTGCATTCTTCAAGTTTAGAACAGCAGACACCCATTTGGAATAAGTAAAACAAAGTACTTCGTTGTCTCAGGGGAAACAAAGTCCACCAGTGAATCAGGCATAGCTATATCGAGGACCCAATCTCTATTTTCTCCTCCACCATAATCTCTTTGCTTTATGTTCTGTTGTATTGGCTTCTCTTTCACCAGTTTCCCTCCAGGGATGGCTCCACTGCATATTTAAAGCCTTACAGTTGTAACGTCACCAAGGAAAAAAAGAGGATTTTACTTTCAACACGTGCATAGAAGTGTCAGAATTGAAACTTTGCCCTGTCTTGGGCACATGTACGCTCTTGAACCAGGTGCTATTGTGGAGGGAATTGAATTCTCATATCAGCCAGACCCAGTCACCAGCCCAGCTGTGAGCTCCCTGTGAAGCATTGGGACTGAGCAGAGGGGAGGTTCCCCAATGAAATCAGGCTTCCAATACCAGCTGATAGAAGTAGATGCTGGGCAGGTGACAAACAGAAGCCCTCACAGGTGATGATCAGCATGAACATGTTTTGGTTTGCCTCTTCTGCACTGCAATAGAATTCTTTGACTTATTTCTCCTTCTTCAGGTTAGAAGTCATACCAAATTCATTTCTGGATACCTTCTTTCTCTTCTTTCCAGACTCATCTTCAGTGTTTGGAAAGTGACCAATCCTGGAAAGATGTCTTGTTTTGATGAATGATTTTTTTTTTACACTCATGACTCATAGATTGGTGTGTGTAAATAATGAAAATACAATAAATCCATAAACACAAGATAATCTGAGAAATGAACATTATATAATCTGATAAATATGATCCTCTTCTTGTTTCTCAAAGACTAGTTATTTTACATATCTGCTGATAATCATAGCTGAATCTTATATAGCACATCTTAGGTGCCAGCATTTTCTATCTGCTCATTTAATCTTTATAACAATCCAAAGAAATATCAATAGATGCCTTTACAGTCTGATGTTTCAGTAAGATGAATGACTCAGTAAGAGTGAGAGCTGGGCCTATGAAGGTGGGGAGTCTGGATGGAGTCCACAGTCTTTTTTTTTTTTTTTTGCAGTGTTTGGCCGGGACTGGGTTTGAACCCACCACATCCATATACAGAACCAGTGCCCTACTCCTTTGAGCCACAGGTGCTGCTGGATTCCACAGTATTTGCTGCTATGTATTACTGTCAGGCACTGAGCTAAAGCCTTCCATGTGAGTAGGACAGAGTCTCCCATTTTAAAGACTTGTGCAAGGAGGAGGCAGACATCATGTGCATACACGTGAAAAGTGCTTGTTGTCAGAACAGCCCTAAAGGGGAGCTGTGTGTTGGTCCATATCACTAAAAGATATTGTGTGAGGGTGTGCTCACTTACTGAGGCCATATTGGGGCAAAGTGGTGTACTTAGAACCTCCCAATGTCATATTGTGTGGTGAATGCTTTACTATGTTTGTGCTAAGGTTGGATTAATGTTGACATACGACTGACTAGTCTTACAATTAGATTATATTTCAGAAATGGTTCTTAGGAGCATGTAATTGTTTATATATTGATTTCATATTACCTTAATAACAGGCACACTAGGATGCAATTTATGGAGTACATTGTATATTTATTTTTCCATTCTTGCAATACTTTACTAAGAAGAATGCATTTCCACTCCATCCAGGTAAATATAAAAGATGTAAAGTTTAATAAAACATTAATATAGTCCAGTTCAGGGGTAGAGGGAAGCAGGGTGTGGGCATTTGGCTGAAGGAGGGAGAGAATGAGGCAGGATCTCACCTAATGTGCACATTGTCGGGGTGTATAACACCCCCTGGTGAGGGGCTCTTCTACACAGTTCTTCAGGATCTTTACCCTGAAATGGGAACATTGTAATATAAATATTGTACCCTCATATTAATTTAAAAAAAACATACTCAAAAAAATAAAAAGAACTGAGAAGATATTTATTTACTTACTGATTGTTTTCCAAGGATCAAATGTAACATGGAAATATAAAGGCGTTGCATCTGAATGTGAACTAGTATTATCAATTGTGAGTATAGGCTTTGGGAGGAGATAAGGCAAATTCCATGTCAGAGGAACACTGATTCTGGTCATTTGCACCGCACGTCAATATGACACCAATGTGACAATTATTTCCTGACCCCTCTGCCTTTTACAGAGAAACAAACTGGATCATACCGTGATAAAAACCGAACTGATGGGAGCATATTTACAGATACACTTCAACTACTGCTGATCTGTGGTTCAGAAGACCATGGGTGGGTTGAGGGGAGAGAGGGGTTAGGTATATTATGTTGAAAATAATTTTCACTTGTTTCAGTGTACTTAGTGGGAAAGGTCATAATCAGCTGGGGATGGTTGTTAATCCAGAGCCTTCTGATTTCTTTCCTCATATTTATGTATATTAAAAAAGCCAACTTGGCATTCATCTGTTCCTAATAGAATTCTGCACTCAGGTGGTGGCTTTTAGCAGCAGATTTTGTTTTAAAAAAAGGAAATAAAAGATTATATTACAGAAATGAGCTCAAAACTAAGCTAAAACCTCATTTCTCTAAGGATGATATGTGGACCAGGAGCTTCCACATCATCTCAGAACTTTCTAGAAATGCAGAATTTCAGCGCCACCTCAGAGCTACTGAATCAGAACATACCTTTTATGAGGTTCTTAGGAGATGCCTGAACACAGTAAAATTGGAGCCCAAGTAAAAATAGAAAGTCAGTGTTGGATCTGTCAGCATCATCTGATGAATCCTGATTGTCCTTAGTGGCTGAAGCAGTTTACCCTTATCTGGCAGTCTGGACATTCAGATTCTGTTCAGCCTGAGATCCTGACACATAATTAGAAAAGGCTAGCCTGACCACCAAAGAAGGACAGAGATTCCTTGGAACGTAATCTGGGGCTCCTGGCTATCCTAAAGTGGTCAGGGTTGACAGGTGGAAAAAGCAGAAGCCTATCAGGCAGCAGAAAGAAAAACCACTTGGGGCCAGGCACTGGAGTAAGCAGTGAGCTCTCCAGGAGCTTGGTAACCAAACCACCCCTGGACTAGGAGGAGAATGGTACCCTCTGCTGACAAGGCTTGACATCCCTGCTGCTGGCAAAGGAAAACTATTTCAAAGATCCAGATCCATTGTCATAGAGCAGGCAGTGAAGCATGAATTTGGAGCTGATAGGCAATAATAATGGCACACTAGGATGAATTTAACTAGTTTCCTATTAGCGGAGGTGTTGGTGTTTCCCATTTTTCACTATTCTCAACCATGTTGCTATGAGTGACCGTAGGCATACCGATTCTCACACTTGAATGATTGTTACATGAGAATTTGAAATTGCAGAGAGGAACATGAGGAGTTTTGCATACCATTCTAGTGTTAATCAAGTAAGTCCTGGGCTGAAGATTGCAGGTGAAAACATAGAAATCAGCAGCTGCCCAGATTACTCAAGGATGGTCAAAGGCCTTATTGGGAGTTGGGCACCATTGCTTTTTTCAGATTCACTGTAGATAAAAGAAGAATAGATATTTACTAAATCTTCATAGGCCCCAGGTTTCCTCTTTCACCTCTGAATGGTCTTAGCCATTGGGGGCTCTCCCAGGATAACATAGCCCTACCCTGCCACACCAGAGGACCATCATAGCTTGTACAATTCCTTCTTTATTTGGTACCTGAAGAGCCTATTTTTCACCCTTGGGGATATTTCTATATTTGTCTTGTGCTATTTGAAACATGTGCAGGTGTTTGAAAACAGAACCAGGAGGTCTAGAAGGCCCTGTGTCCTGCATGGAAGGCTTGTCCATTCTTCATTTCTTTGGCCCCTTTACCCTCAACACATTCTCACCCAGAAATCCCTCCAATTCAGCCTATGGGTGGTCACTGCTTGAAGACATATTTTAATCAATTCATCAGCTAAGCACCCTCATTATGCCAGGCAGTCTGTATAAGGATCCTGAAGGACAGATGCTGTTGTGTTCATTTTGTACACATGGAAACTATGGGTAAAAGCCTAAATGAATTCTGAGGTGACAGAGCTTTAAATAGTAAAGCTTGACTGTGACACCAAATTCCCCAGTGAAAGCCCAAAGCATGGCCAGGTTTTAGAAAATATTGTAATTAGTGGAAGGGGGAAAGGGCCAGTGGGCTCTGTCCTGCCTCAAAGGGCCTCACCGTGCCCTATGGTCTCTGGTGGCTCCTAAGGAAGTCCTTCCCTGTTAGCTCTGGCCCTGGTTGTGGCTTCCTCCAGTGATGCTTCCCATGGTCGCCTGAACACCTGGTCACACATACAGAGGGTCTTTCCTAAGTCTTTGTTTCTCAAAGGGACCATTGTGTTTCGAGTTCTTGATCCAGACAGGTGTTATTACTCAAGGTGCGGTGCTTCCTTCCAAGACACAGGCCCTTCCCGCATGGTGCATCTCTTAGAGATGTTACCTGGCAGAGAGTACCAACAGCAGTGAAGGTTTCACCAACCTTTCCTGAGCATCAGGCAGAAGTACAGGATGGGGGCCACCCACCTATGTCTTTGATTATTGTTTCCCAGAAGAGCCAGTCATCCCTTACTTTTGTGAATTTATATATTTTTCTCAATTTCAGATTTACACAGAACACACACAAAAATACATGCACAAAGACCCTGAAACATCATGGCAATATGTAACCAAGACAATCTTCAAGCTATTATTCTCTCTTTGCAATTGTAAGTAAGTGTTTGGCATGCTGTTTTGTATTTTTAAAATTGTAATGGACTATTTGCTAGGCAAAGTCAGGTGCTCAGCAAAATTCAGCAGAAAGGATAGGGAGTTCCATATGGCGCCTGTCCCCACTCCCTCAGAGCCTTCACACTACCAACATCCCTCACTGGAAAGGCACATCTGGAACAATTGAATAACGTACATTGATATGCCGTTATTATCCAAAGTCATAGTTTACATTAAGGCAACAACTTGATGTTGTACGTTCCCTGAGTTTGGACACATGTCCTGTATCCACCATTATAGTATCATACAGAGTAGTTTTACTGCTCTAAAGATCCTTTGTGCTCTGCCTGTTCTTTTCAACCTTCTTCACAACCCCTGACAACTACTAATCTTTTCACTGTCTCTAGTTTTATGTTTGTCCAGGATATCATATTTCAGCTAGTATGGCATATAGCAATTTCAGAGTGGCTTGTTTGTATTTTTAAAATGTCTTGCGACTAAGCATACATGACTATTTGTTTATTATATATTCATTACCTAGGGATAATATCAAAGAGTGTTTAGCAACTTTCTTCCGGTAAAAGTAAGTCTTGACCATATTTTCTCAACAGTATGTCCAAAGATTAGGGTATCAACAACAATAATCACTAACCGACTTGATCATTTACTGTGCCATGCACTGTTCTACTGTAACTATTTTCCACTTGTAATATGGGCTGAATTGTGTCCCCCTGAAGAGCACATGTTGATGTGCTAACCCTCAGTATGTCATAATGTGATTGTACACAGACATAGGACCTTTAAAAGGAGGTATTGAAGTTACAATGAGGTCATCCGGGTGAACTTTAATCCAACATGACTGTTCTCTTTATACACTGTGGAGACTAGGACATGAGCACACAGACACACACAAAGGATCATTATGTGAAGAGGGATAAAGAAGACAGCCAGGATAAAGAAGACAGCCACGTACAAGGCAGGGAGAGAGCTTCAGAGGAGGCCAACCCTGTGCTTATGATCTTGAACTTCCACCCTCCAGAACTCTAGGAAAATAATTGCTTATGCCACCAGATCTGTAGTACTTTTTAGGACTTGTCTAGCAAACTACTACCATGTGTAGCATTTATTCTTGCCATAGCCTCAAAAGGCAGGTACTTCTGTATGCTTTTTCTAAGAAGAAACCTGAGGCACAGAGAAGATAAATAACTTGCCTGCAATCCACCACAGTATAACATCCGGCTACCAGGATATGTTGTGCTAACATAAAAATCCCCAAATCTTAGCCAGTTAACACAACAAAGGGTTACCGCTCACTGATGTGGACAGTGTATCAAGGGTTGGTGAGGACTACTTATTCCTAGTTTCTCAGGGACACAGTCTCATGGCCCCTTCATCCCAACCTGTTTACACAGGCTCCTGAGATCAGGGAAGGGAACGTGGTGAACCTATGTTGACTCTGAAGTTTCTGCCTTCTCATCATTTCCTCTTACATTTCCTCTACTAAGGCAAGTCATTAGGGCACATCTGTCTTCAAAGGGCTAAAGGAAGGAAGCATAATACCACCACGTGCCCAGAAGGAGAGGAAAACCAGGATGTTTATGGATAGTGTTTATGGATCTACACAGGGCAAGCAAGCTCAGGGTGAACATGTCTTCCCCGATACAGGCGGGGCAGTGTGGGGCAGAGAATTCTCTTCACCTGAAGAGATGTCTGGTCCCTGGATTCAGCTACTGGGAGGAAAGCTCAGAGTCCCTGGAGTGTCCTGCCTCATCACAGCAATCGTTATCTGCCTGGGGGCTTTAGTCATCAGACAGTCTAAGAAGGTGATGTATGTTGGGCACTTTGTGACATGCCGTATATGACTTCTGACCACCAGAAGGGCTGAAGACTAATGGTCAGCTACACAAACACCATGTGATCAAGTTCACGAAAAGGCCTGAACACCTGGCTTGGCTGAGCTTCCTGGGTTGGCGGGACTCTGTGTGTACTGCCTCACCTTGTTGATTCTAGGAGGGGAACGTGCTCCCAGGACACGAGACTGCACATCTGGACCTGCTCCAGATTCGGCTCGAGGTGTCTCTTCGTTCCCCAGTTCTAATGTGCATCCTTTCACTCTAAGAAACTATGCTCACAAATAACACTTTCCGGAATTCTGTGAGTCATTCTAGAGAATTATCAACCAAAAAGGTGGTTGGGGGAACCCCCCAAATTTGTATACAGCTGGTCTGAACTGAGGGTGGCCCTGGAATCCCCTGAACTTCTAGGTGTTTATCTGTTTTTTTATTTTCATTTTTTAAATATTTATACTCAACGTAACACTTTATTCTATTGCTCTGCTGAGACTTTTCCATTTAGAGAAGAGAACCCATCTTTTAGTTGTTGCTGCTTCCCTCATTCCAAATTAGATATCATTTGACAAAGTAGAATTTCAAAATTCACTTTTCAATAATACATTCCAATATAATTTTTATACAGTTTGAAACTGAGGGTTACAATGCATACATTTGAAAATAAAATGACATCTTTTCACATAACTTATTTTGAACAGCAAAAAACAACTTTATGTACCTGACCATCAACTTTCATGCAAATGAAGAATCAAAATTGCCAACTAATATATCAATATTCCCAATGTTGGTTATTACTGAGGGTTCGATTTCTGACTATTTATCTTACAAAGTTAAAAATTGTTCTCAGAATTTTGTTTTTAAAAACCTGCCTTTTGGAAGTGCTTTTATTTCTTCAGGGTGATGGCAATGTAAATTGTGAAAACGATGTGTAAGATATCAAAGATAGTGTAAAAATACATACAGATACATAAATATGATAAATATTTTACTTTTTTCTGATTCCAAAAGCAGATAGCTAGCCATCTTTCTTAAATAGTATCAAAAATCTCCAAAGAGGCTCTAGGTAACTGGAATATATGGAAGCAGTCTATAAAAAGAGATAAATTGGAAGTAGGGCTTCTCTCATCAACGTGATGACTATAAAGCATTCTGTGGAAACATTCCTATTTTGGAAGTGGCGACAGAAACACAGGTATATTTCTTCTTGTTTTATGATTTTATAACAGCTATTATGATTTTCTAACCCTAAATTCTAATACATCAAAACAAAAGTATTAACATTTCACTTAAGATCACTCAGCATCCTCAGCTTTTAAAGAAATATAGTAAACACCTTAAAACAATAAAAATAGTGTTAACAAACTATACTCTATATGAGTATGTGACCCCAAATTTTGGTCTTCTTAACAGGTGATGGGCAAAAATCCCAACCGTAGAAAACTCTTCAGAAAAGTTGGCATGACTCTCATATTCACTCTTCTCCCAAAGAGGATGGGCATGACAGTGGGGCTCTTGGGCCTGGGCATGTGGTTGTAGTATAAAGCAGGAAAGGGAAAATTACTGGACAGGGCTTTCGGAGGGAAAATAACTAAGATGCAACCTGAAAGTATGGTTCATTAAGGTAGGTTTTGTAACTTAGAGTATGGGTGAGGTAGCCCCCAGTGAGGTCTCATAAGTGGAGGGTAATACACCCTCATTTCTTGTAAGAATTCATGGTTTGAAAATGATCTTCAAGTTTAGCTTTATCTCGGAGACCAGGGTGCGTGCTGCCTTTGCCATTTTCTTCCTGCCATTTCTCAGTCAATGTCTCATCTCTAGTCCTCTCTGGCAGTTTGGCCCCTAAGAGCTTGGTGGCAAAAGACTGTTAGCATGGAAGAGCCAGAGGTCAGCTACTTCCCACCATGAGGGCAAAGTCTTAGAGCAGGCAGGACACCCAGGCCTGATGTCTGTTGCCTACTACCCCACCTCCCTGGGGGCCTCATGTGGGGCCCCCATTATATGTGGGTGGCCTTGTCCTGTGTTATTTGTGTGAGGCTCATGCCTATGAATGTTTGAGGAAGAATTGAATTGTATGGGTGTTGGCATGTTGGGAGTTCCAGGCTTAACTGCTTCAAGTTTATGGGCACCCAGATGTCTCCTAGGAAGTATTAACTCCCCTCCTCCCCACCCCCACCATCCAGGTCTGCCAGCTTTTAAAGGTAAAAACTTTTGAAATTCAGGGGGGTGCACTTGCAGTCATACAGTGGTTGTAATGTCCACCTTCAGTTAGTTGGGCCCCACAAAACTTGAAGCAGTTAAGTCCCAACATGCCGCCACTCATACAATTCAATTCCTCCTCAAACATAGGTAGGAGCATCAAACAAGTAACAGGACAAGGCCTCATACATATAATTTTGGAGAGGCAGACAACGGCCCCATGAGGCCACCAAGGAGGTGGGGTAGGAAGCAGCTGACAGCAGGTGTGGGTGTCCTGCCTTCTCTAAGAGCTTTGCCCTCATGAAGGGAAGTGGCTCACCCCTGGCTCTGCCATGCTAACAGTCCTTTGCCAGCAAGCTTTTAGGGGCCAGCTGGCAGAGAGGTTGGGAGATGAGGCATTGACTCAGAATAGACAGGAGGAAAATGGCAAAGGCACACACTGTGATGAAATCCTACAAGGGACAAAGCATCAGGAAATGGAGAAAGAGTCCCCTAAGGCAGTGGTTCTCAACCTGTGCGTCATGACCCACAAGAACAGTATTAAAGGGCCACGGCATCAGGAAGGTTGAGAACCACTGCCTTAAGGGAACTCAGGGAAGAGAGCCACTTCCGATAGCCAAGCCAAGTAAGGAAATGTATTAGAAAGAAGAAGTCTTTCCCATCCTATCAAATGCACAGACATCCAAGTGAGCTGCACCTTATAGCTGCCAGCAAAGATGGCTGTCAGGGCAAAGGTGGGCATGGAGGCCACCCGAGTAAGGTTACACACTAAGCAAGAATTAGGGAAGTGAGTGAACTGAATGTACTGTTCTGCAGCCTCACCAGTGAGATTGACTAAGTAAAGGTCCCTGGCTCTGCCCTGCTGTAACCAGCATTCCCTTCCCACAAGGCAGATACTAACTTGAAGGGTAAAAGCCTCTTCCTAATAGGTTCCATGGTCCAGATTTGGGAAAGATGCTGGGGGACCAGAGTCAAGGGACAAAGGCAACTTGTTAGAGGTGAGCCTCCTTCTGATATGCAGTTGCCGCCGAGCACCTGTATCCTTGGACCCTGCATTAATGGGAAATGCAGGGGCTGGAGACATGACAAGCCCACCTCCAACAAAGCCTTGGGTGGGTGTTGAGGACGCTCCAACAGAGATGCTGCTGCCCCACTCCAGTGCTGGCGGTGTTCTGATGGAAGGTGGCACTGGAGGTGGCTCCACGTGGAGGTTTCTTGACAGGTGGGCTGGGCACCTTGAAGACCTCACTTGTCAGGATGGGTGTGTCCGGCCTTGAGGTGGCTCCACCTGCAGGTTTCTTGGCAGGCGGGCTGGGCACCTGAAAGACCTCGCTTGTTGGGATGGGTGTGCCCAGCCTTGAGGTGGCTCCAGGTGCAGGTTTTTTGGCAGGCGGGCTGGGCACCTTGAAGACCTCGCTTGTTGGGATGGGTGTGCCCGGCCTTGAGATGGCTCCACATGTACGTTTCTTGACAGGCTGGCTGGGCACTTTGAAGACCTCGCTTGTCGGGATGGGTGTGACCAGCCTTGAATTGGCTCCAGGTGCAGGTTTCTTGATAGGCGGGCTGGACACTTTGAAGACCTCACTTGTCAGGATGGGTGTGCCCAGGCTTGAGTTGGCTCCTCCTGCAGGTTTCTTGACAGGCGGGCTGGGCACCTTGAAGACCTCGCTTGTCGGGATGGGTGTACGTGGCCTTTTCTGACGTAAGCTCCCCCCATAGCTGGTGGTAGTGCTCCTGGTCCCATTCTGTGCTGCTCCGATGCTAAACTCTCCTGATGTGGATCTAGAGCCTGGGGTAGCCACACTGATTCCCAAGGCCCTGCTGCGAGCTGGAACTGCTGAGGCCACCAATGTGTAGGAGCCAAGCACTGAGCCACTGGTCCCACTGCTGGTGGTTTGGGTTGCAGCTGTCAAGCCACAGGTGGTGGCTGTGTGGTCTGAGGTATCACTCATCTCAACGTCTTGACTGGCAGGTGGGACTGCCAATGTCGCCAAGGAGAAGGCACGTGACACTGATTTACAGCGCCTACTTCTGGTGGTTTTGGTTGTAGCTGCAGAGGCAGGGATGGTGGCTGCAGCAGAGCTGTCACCTGAGCTATCCTCACTCATCTCAACGTCTTCACTGGCAGGTGGGGCAGCTGATGTCCCCAGTGGGAAGGGACCAGACATTGAACTAATTGGGCCTCTGCTACTGGTTTGGGTTGTGGCTCTAAAGGCGGGGGTGGAGGCTCTAGCAAGGGAGAAAACAGCCGTGGTGGTAGCAAAGGCTGTCTGAGTGCCAGCAGGTGTCCCCAAGGCAGAGGATATGGTTAGCAAACCTCCAGAAGCTGAATGAGCAGCAGTGCCAAAGCCTGGCTGGAGTGGGGTTGTTTTGGCTTTTTAGCTCGGGCCAGGGCTGCAGAGTTTCCATATGCCAGAGTGCGGCTCACACTGCTCGGGGGAGATGAGGAAGGCACAGCAGGAGCCACAGAAGATGGAGGGTTAGAAGGTGGGGTGCTCAGCATTCCAGACTGAAATCCTTGCATGGCACTGGCGGATGGGCCAGATAGGGCTTGGGATTTGGTAAACGTCTCCGCTGCAAAAGCTACAGGTGACCTGGTATCAGTGTCTGGTGGGTCCACCTCCATAATCTCAACTGTGGAAATTAAGTCTGTAGTGGTGTCTGGAAGGGGCCCCAAGTGTGAAAAGCCCATCCCAGCCAGAAGGCTGAGTGTTGTTGCAGACAGATGGTCCTCAGTGGTTCCCAATCTAGCAGATTCCGGGAAGGGTGGGAGGCCTGGGGGATTCTGCCTTTCCATCCAGCTATCCAGCAGTGGGTCAGTGCTTGGGGCTGGGAGGGAAGCCGTGGAGGATGCAGTCTCTGCAGGAGTTGGGGTCAAAGTAAATGCACACTGCATAGTGGCTGGCGTTTCAGGGAGGCAGGTGGAGGCATCTTCATTCGTGTCTGCCAAAAGCTTGTTAAACAAATCGAATGAAGCTTTCTTTTCTAAGTCCAGGTCTTCAGCAGTGACTGAATAGCCAAGCTCGGGAGGTGGAGGCAATGTTAGAGGTTCCCCCCGCCTACAATGCAGCAGCTGAAACTTCCCTATTCGCGGCCCAGAGCTGGGAGGTGTAGATGGGGAACTTCAGGAGTTTTGTTCTTTCCACGTGGTCGTTTCTGCAGCCTTGTCTCCCTGGGACTCCTTGTCTGTGACAGGTGGAGTTGAGGAATTGGAATGATGACACAGCTCCCCTCCTATTATTTTCTTTGCAGGCCTCTGTTGTGTCTGGGAGCGGGATAAGGAGGGCGAGGAACTGGGCCTGCTTCTCTTCTGGAGCCCTGAGAAGCCTCGGATAGAGCTGTAGGAGCTGGTAATGGCATTGCGTCTAGGGACGGGGATGCCACATGTGTACGTGCTGGCCAAGGAGCTCGCAGAAGATGTGCATTATCTCTTATTCAAGGGGTTCTCTGAGCTTTGTGAATCGGGACCTTTCTTCAGATACTCAGGCTTAGGCACCAAAGGAGCGGGGACTCCTTTGGCCACTAGGGGCTCAAGGGCTGAATGTCCAGTCCCACTTCTGTCATGGCACCTTCTTCTGTTTTCCTGGCCATCAGCAAATATTTGGTCTTCTCCCCTCAGAGTCTTTTTCATCCTGTCTTTGAGGGCACTCGGGACAGTCTCCTTGGCACTTGGGTCTGGGACGTGACGTGATAGTGAGGACAGTGCTGAGCTGATCACCTGCTCTGGTCCTACACAGCGAGTCCATCTTCTGTCAGGAGGGGGGATCCTCACAGTCCCCAGGCGGCCCACCCACCTGAAATCACAAACATGTAGCAGGGTCTTCTTGTTGGGGCAGCCATCCCAGGACACCCTGGGAAGTACCCCCACATGGGAATACCTAGGCTGTGGAAGCAGATCCCATCTTGGAGGTACCATCACTTACCGTTTTGAGGACATTCCACAGTCCCCGTGGCAAGGCCTCCTGGAGGCCGGGAGCAGAGGATTGGGGAGTAAGGGGTAAACATGCCAGAGAGGATAGGTCAACCAGTCGGGAGGTGAGGTCCGGGCGGGTGGGCGGTCCAGCCTCTCCTGGGGGTCCCTGCCCTCCTGAGCTGGCGCAGGCTGCTGCGGGCCAGATTTGTCCAGGTAACTGCCCATGAGGGTAGTTCAGCAGAGTCAGGTTCTTCGAATAGTGTCCGCTACTCTGGGAGGTTTGTGTTGACTACAGACTTTGCCAAGGTGAAGGGATCAGTGTTCGCTGACATTCTGTGTTCTGAGCAGCGCGCTCAGCACTCCAGGTTCTAAGTTCCAGCATCAGGAGCCTCCATGACCAGCCTGACCTGAGCACCTACTGGCAGCCCAAGGTACAGCAGTAGTGCAGGAGGTTGAACAGAAGTGGAGGAGAAACATCCCGGACGGCCCTGACACTCAGTCTCGGCCTGTATATATGCAGTGTTGTCCATCTTTTGCACAAATGTCATTGGTGTTGACAGCATGGGTACTACAAGAGGGCATACACACTACTCGGCCTATGATGAAATTAATGGCCTGATTCTTCTCCATTGTCGGTATCCACCATCTCAGCTATGCAACTTTGCACTGCCCTACTACTCAGCAGGTGGGTGTAATTTTCCAACCCTGAGCTCAGCATGTGTCTGGCTTTGCTCAATAGGAAATCAGCCAAAATGCAAGCGACTGTGAAAGTATCATTTGGCCTGCTGACCTTGGCTTTCTGTCATTCCTGGGAAGACATATGGGGTCTAGCCATCTAGTCTGTGTAGGATGAAAGATTTGTGACAATGAGCTGCCCTAGCCAAGGCTAGATGAGAACAATCTTCTAGCCATCCTGCTGATGCACAAGAAATCTTCATTGTTCAATATCCCTGTATTCTGTGGTTATTTCTTATGCAGCTATAGCTAACTGCCACATATTCTAATTAGTTACAAACCCACAGAAAGACAGTAGACATTGTCCAGGGACATGATGCATTCCTCAGAGCACTAATGGGAAACTGGATAAAAGAAAAGTTCAATTATGAGGAGAATTCATCGAGGAAGTTTTAATTCTTATCATTGGCATTTTAAAGGACAAAGACACCACTATCCAGAGAAAAATCTGAATTGTTATTGTACTGAAAGAAGACAGGAGCCGGAATCAAAACATGTATATAAGTGTCAAACAGTAACAATGGAGAAGGATGCAGAGCTGGGTGTCCACGTATAATTTCACAATTTCAATATACCAGAGGTAAAGAGGACATCCTAAAGGCTTCTGAGAGTGTGTAAGTGGAAGAGATAAGAATTAAATTGCCTTGTGCCTCTCATCAGGAAAACCAAATTCTGGAATTTAGTAAAGCAATTATTTCAAACTTGATTCTTTTAACCAGTGTCTGATTTTTTCAAAGCTATATCAGCAGTCAAATGAAATCACAAAATAAAAATCTGTTGTGAGGACTCCGAAGCTTTCCTACCACAGATGTTAACCAAAAACAACAACAACAAAAGCAATAAAAATAAAAACAACCACATATTTCCAAGTATATAATCCAGCCAAGGGCTTCCTTACTCTTTGCAGAAGCTACCTAGGAGTGCGAAGGCAGATTTGTAAATTATGTTCTCTGCTCCCTGCTCTTTTTCTTCCTAACATTGGATCCATCTTTATCTTCAGCAAGGGAACACCCACCACCCATACAGAAACCAAAGTCTACAAATCTGTGTTCCATCCAAACCCACCTCAAGCAGGCTTCTGCTGGCTGGTCCTCAGCTCCCCCGAGAACTGTGATCTGCCTGAGGAGGTTGAAGCCAGAGAATAGACCTGCACATGCTCTGGGAGTGGCCTAGGGGCCAGGTGGACAGTGAATTCTTGAATGTCACGCCCACAGCCCATAGTCTTGAAGGAGAGGAGATGAAGTCTGGGTAGGTCTCATAGACTCTTCACTGCCTAGGAAGGGGCTAGAGAAGAGCCAAAGCAGGGCCTTATCAAATCTGAGATGCATAGTAGAGGCCCAGTTGCCCAAATATTGGGGTGGTACCAAGTCTAAAAACATGAAAACTGAATCCAAAAGCAAGACCTAGAGCACAATAAGGAAACAAGGAACAGACAAATATATCACGGACTTAGAATAGACCCAAGCGTAAGGAAGCTTAGCATATGATATTTATAACAACATTGACTACAATTATCATGTATTGAAAGCTGAGTATGTAGGATATTCTCATTGATTTCATTTTATTTATGGGAAAACTAGGACTCAAGTTAAATAAAATTTATACTACAGAGGGCAGTGCCATAACCATGCTTCGATGTGCTGCTCTAGTGTCTGCTAAATGTAACCATATTTCATAGGATGGAAGCAGTGGCTCAAGCCTGTAATCCTAGCACTCTGGATGGCAAGGCAGCAAGATCACTTGAATTCAGGAGTTCAAGTCCATCCTGAGCAAGAATAAGGCCCTGTCTCTACTAAAACTAGAAAAATTATCAGGACAGTTACTCTGGATGCAGAGGCAGTAGGATCACTTGAGTCCAGGAGTTTGAGATTGCTGTGAGGTAGGCTGATAACATGGCACTCTAGCCTGGGAAACAGAGTGACACTGTCTAAAAGAAATCAATACACCAATACATAAATAAATAAAGCATTTGTAATTAGTGGTGACTGGATGAACTTTCAGTAAATAATGTTGGAAAAATCTTGTCTTAGATTAGTTCAGGTAACCTGGTTTCTATAGCCTCAGAGGTTTAACACCATAAGAGATCATTTCTCTCTCTCTCAGAAACCTAATTGGGTGTTTTGTTCCTTATTGGCAGTGATTTGGGGATCACAGTTTCTTCTGTCATAGCCCCACCTTTAAAACTGGCTTCCCCAGGTGCATGGTCATCTGCACCAGGCTCAAGGGGAAAGATCAGTGAGGATGGCAGCGAGAGGCTTTTATGGATCAGGCCTAAATGGAATTCTCACTTTCTACCCACATTCCATTGGCTGGAGCTCAGTCTCCGGTTCACAGCGAACTGTGGAATAGGCTCAGAAAGGTGAACAGCTGTACCCCAAGGAAAAAGGAGAAACATTTCATCAAACATCTATTTGGGAATAAAATTAAAAAGTGAGGAAGAGCAAGATGGCAGCCAAGTAACAGCTTCCTAGCAACCGGGCATGGTGAGTCTGAGGAGGCAAGATTCTAGGGATCTCTGGCTTGTGGGATCTGACCATAAAAATCTCTTTGAGGACACAGGGAGTCAGCGAGAGACTTCTGGACCCCAGGAGGAGGACAAAAGCAGTAGAAAACTGGCAAGTGGTTGCGTGTGTTTATTTGGTCTAATCCTACTGGCAGCTGTAAGTAAAGCAGCCGTGAGATTAAAAACTGGAAAGGCCTTTCTGTGAGCTGCTTTGATATTTATGAACTTGACACTCAATTGAACTACCTTGGGAGAACTTGGACAAGAGTGTGGAGGACGTTGAGTGTTGTCTAGGGCCCCAGACTGAGCTAATACTGTTCATCCATGGGCTACACGGAGCCATTGTGAGAGAAAGTACCCCATCAAGTTCTGCCTTCAGGGTCCCAGAGCAAGGATCAGGTGGGAGCTAGTAATCTACTAACTGAGCAGCCTAAAGGCAGGGACTGAGATACTTTGCAGTCTAGTGTGAATCAATTAAGTCCTGGACTGAAGTTTGCTGGTGAAAACATAGAAATCAGCAGCTGCTTAGATTACTTAGGGATGGCCAAAGGCCATATTGGAGTTGGATACCATTGCTTTTTTTAATATTCACTGTAGGTAAAAGAAGAATAGTTATTTACTAAATCTTCATAGGCCCCCAGGTTTCCTCTTTCATCTCTGAATGGTCTTAGCCATTGGGGGGATCTCACAGGATAACACACCCCTACCCTACCACACCAGAGGACCATCATAGCTCCTTCAATTCCTTCTTTATTTGGTACCTGAAGAGCCTATTTTTCACCCTTAAGAATATTTTTATATTTTTCTTGTGCTATTTGAAACATGTCCCAGTGTTTTTAAACAGAACCAGGAGGTCTACAAGGCCCTGTGTCCTGCATGGAAGGCTTGTCCATTTTTCCTTTCTTTGGCCCCTTTATCCTCACCCAGAAATCCCTTCAATTCAGCCTATAGGTGGTCACTGCTTGAAGACACATGTTAATCCATTCATCAGCTAAGCACCCTCATTATGCCAGACCATCCGTACAAGAATCCTGAAGGACAGATGCTGTTGCCTCCATTTTGTACACATGGAAACTATGGGTAAAAGCCTAAACGACATCTGAGGTGACAGAGCTTTAAAGAGTAAATCTTGACGGTGACACCAGATTCCCCAGTGGAAGCCCAAAGCATGGCCACGTTTTAGAAAATATTGTAATTAGTGGAAGGGGGAAAGGGCCAGTGGGCTCTGTCCTGCCTCAAAGGGCCTCACCGTGCCCTATGGTCTCTGGTGGCTCCTAAGGAAGTCCTTCCCTGTTAGTTCTGGCCCTGGTTGTGGCTTCCTCCAGTGATGCTTCCCATGGTCGCCTGAACACCTGGTCACACATACAGAGGGTCTTTCCTAAGTCTTTGTTTCTCAAAGGGACCATTGTGTTTCGAGTTCTTGATCCAGACAGGTGTTATTACTCAAGGTGCGGTGCTTCCTTCCAAGACACAGGCCCTTCCCGCATAGTGCATCTCTTAGAGATGTTACCTGGCAGAGAGTACCAACAAGCAGTGAAGGTTTCACCAACCTTTCCTGAGCATCAGGCAGAAGTACAGGATGGGGACCACTCACCTATGGCTTCCCAGAAGAGCCAGTCATCCTTTACTTTTGTTAATTTATATATTTTTCTCTATTTCAGATTTACACAGAAAACACACAAAAATACATGCACAAAGACCCGGAAACATCATCGCAATACGTAACCAAGATGATATTCAAGCTATTCTCCTCTCTTTGCAATATAAGTAAGTGTTTGGCATGTTGTTTTGTATTTTTAAAATTTTAATGCACTATTTCGTAGGCATAGTCAGGTGCTCAGCAAAATTCAGCACAAAGTATAGGGAGTTCCGTCTGGCGCCTGTCCCCACTCTCTCAGAGCCTTCACACTACCAACATCCCCCACTGGAAAGGCACATCTGAAACAACTGAATAACATACACTGATATTCCGTTATAATCCAAAGTCATAGTTTACATTTAGGCAACAACTTGATCTTGTACATTCTCTGAGTTTGGACACATATCCTGTATCCACTATTATACTATCATACAGAGTAGCTTCACTGCTTTAAAGATCCTTTGTGTTCTGCCTTTTCTTCCCAACCTTCCCCACAACCCTGGAAACTACTAATCTTTTCACAGTTTCTAGTTTTACTTTTTTCCAGAATATCATATTTCAGCTAGTATGGCATATAGCAATTTCAGAGTGGCTTGTTTGTATTTTTAAAAGGTCTTGTGCCTAAGCATACATGAGTATGTTTACTATATATTCATTAACTAGGGATAATATCAAACTTGGTGTTTAGCAACTTTCTTCCAGTAAAAGTAAGTCTTGACCATATTTTCTCAACAGTATGACCAAAGACTAGGGTGTCAATCACAATAATCACTAAGTGACTTGAACATTTACTGTGCCATGTAGTGTTTTACTGTAACTGTTTTCCACGTGTAATATGAGCTGAATTGTGTCCCCCAGAAGAGCACATTATGACGTGCTAACCCTCAGTATGTCATAATGTGACTGTTCACAGACATAGGACCTTTAAAGAGGGATTGAAGTTATAATGAGGTCATTAGGGTGAACTATAATCCAACATGATGCTGTCCTTATACATGGTGCAGACTAGGACATGAGCACACAGACATACACAAAGGAATGATTATGTGAAGAGGGATGAAGAAGACAGTCATGTACAAGGCAGGGTGAGGGCTTCAGAGCAAGCTAACCCTGCAGTTATGATCTGGAACTTCAGCCTCCAGAACTCTAGGAAAATAATTGTTTATGCCACCAGGTCTGTAGTACTTTCTTATGACTTCTCTAGCAAGCTACTACCATGTGTATCATTTATTCTTGCCATAGCTTCAAAGGCAGGTACTACTGTCTGCTTTTTATAAGAAGAAACCTGAGGCACAGAGAAGATAAATAACTTGCCCACGATCCACCACAGTATATAATATCCAACTACCAGAATATGCTGTGCTACAATAAAAATCCCAAAATCTTAGCCGGTTAACACAACAAAGTGTTACCGCTCACTGATGTGGACAGTGTATCAATGGTTGGTCAGGGGTACTTATTCCTAGTTTCTCAGGAACCCAGGCTCATGGCCCCTTCGTCCCAACCTGCTTTCACAGGCTCCTGAGATCAGTGAAGGGAACGTGGTGAACCTATGTTGACTTTGAAGTTTCTGCCTTCTCATCATTTCCTCTTACATTTCCTCTACTAAGGCAAGTCATTAGGGCACATCTGTCTTCAAAGGGCTAAAGGAAGGAAGCATAATACCACCACGTGCCCAGAAGGAGAGGGAAACCAGGATGTTTATGGATAGTGTCATGGAATCTACACAGGGCAAGCAAGCTCAGGGCGAATATGTCTTCCCCCATACAGGCAGGGCAGTGTGGGGCAGAGAATTCTCTTCACCTGGAGAGATGTCTTGTCCCTGGCTTAAGCTACTGGGAGGAAATCTCAGAGTCCCTGGAGTGTCCTGCCTTGTCAAAGCATCGTTATCTGCCTAGGGGCTTTAGCCATCAGACAGTCTAAGAAGATGGTGCATGTTGGGGGCTTTGTGACATGCCATATGACTTCTGACCACCAGAAGGGCTGAAGGCTAATGGTCAGCTACGCAAACACCATGTGATCAAGTTCACGAAAAAGCCTGAACTCCTGACTCAGCTGAGCTTCCTGGTTTGGCGGGACTCTGTGTGTACTGCCTCACCTTGTTGATACTAGGAGGGGAACATGTTCCCAGGAGATGAGACTGCAAATCTGGACCTGCTCCAGATTCTCCTCTAGGTGTCTCTTCCTTCCACAGTTCTAATGTGCATCCTTTCACTCTAAGGAACAATACTCACAACCATAACTGTTTCCGGAGTTCTGTGAGTCATTCTAGAGAATTATCAACCAAAAATGTGGTTGTGGTACGTCCAAGTTTGTAGCCAGCTGGCTCTAGAATCCCCTGAACTTGTAGGTATTTATCTGTTTCTTTTTTTATTTTTATTTTCATTTTTTAAATATCTATACTCAACATAACACTTTATTATGTTGCTCTCCTGAGACTTTTCCATTTAGAGAAGAGAACCCATCTTTTAGTTGCTGCTCCTTCCCTCATTCCAAATTAGGTATCATTTGACAAAGTAGAATTTCAAAATTCACTTTTCAATAATACATTCCAATATAATTTTTTATACAGCTTGAAACTGAGGGTTACAATGCATACATTTGAAAATAAAGTGACATCTTTTCACATAACTTATTTTGAACAGTATAAAATATCTTTATGTACCTTACCATCAACTTCCATGCAAATGAAGAAGCAACATTGTCAACTAATATATCAATATTCCCAATGTTGGTTATTACTGAGGGTTCAATTTCTGACTATTTATCTTACAAAGTTAAAATTTGTTCTCAGAATTTTAGTTTTAAAAACCTGCCTTTTGGAAGTGCTTTTATTTCTTCAGGGAGATGGCAATGTAAATTGTGAAAACATTGTGCAAGATATCAAAGATAGTATAAAAATACAATACAGATACACAAATATGATAAATATTCCTGTTGTCTCTGATTCCAAAAGCAGATATCTAGCCATCTTCCTTAAATTGTATCAAAAATCTTCATAGAGCATCTAGGTAACTGGTATATACAGAACCACTTTATAAGAGACAGATAAATTGGAAGTAGTGCTTCTGTCACAAACATGACGATTATAAAGCAAACAATCTGTGGAAACATTCTTATTTTGGAAGTGGCAACAGAAACACAGGTATTTTTCTTGTTGTTTTAACAACATCTATTATGATTTTATAACCCAAAATTCTAATACATCAAAACAAAAGATATTAACATTTCACTTAAGATCATTCAGCATCCTCAGCTTTTAAAGAAATATAGTAAACACCTTAAAACAATGAAAAGAGTGTTAACAAACTATACTCTACATTAGTATGTGACCCCAATTTTGGTCTTATTAACAGGTGATGGGCAAAATCCCAACCGTAGAACACTCTTCAGAAAAGCTGGCATGACGCTCATATTCAGTCTTCTCCCAGAGGATAGGCATGACAGTGGTGCTCTTGGGCCTGGGCATGTGGTTGTAGTATAAAGCAGGAAATGGGAGATGACTGGACAGGGCCCTTGGAGAGTAAATAACTAAAATAGAACCTGAAAGTATGGCTGATTAAGGTAGGTTTTGTAACTTAGAGTATGGGTGAGGTAGCCCCCAGTGAGGTCTCATAAGTGGAGGGTAATACTCCCTCATCCCTTGTAGGATTTAACTATTTGAAAATGATCTTGAAGATTAGCTTTATCTTGGAGACCATAGTGTGTGCTGCCTTTGCCATTTTCCTCCTGCCATTTCTCAGTCAATGTCTCATCTCCAGTTCTCTCTCGCAGTTTGGCCCCTAAGAGCTTGATGGCAAAAGACTGTTAACATGGCAGAGCCAGAGGTGAGCTACTTCCCACCATGAAGGCAAAGCTCTTAGAGCAGGCAGGACACCCAGGCCTGCTGTCTGCTGCCATTTACCCCACCTCCCTGGTGGCCTCAAGGGACTATTGTCTGCCTCTATGAGATGATATGTGGGTGGCCTTGTCCTGTGTTATTTGTGTGACACTCATGCCTATGAATGTTTGAGGAAGCATTGAATTGTATGAGTGTTGGCATGTTGGGAGTGCCAGGCTTAACTGCTTCAAGTTTATGGGCACCCAGTTTTCTACTGAAATGTATTTTCTCCACTCCTCCCCACCCCCACCATCCGGGTCTGCCAGCCCTTAAAGGCAAAAAACTTTTGAAATTCAAGGACAGCACTTGCAGCCAGACAGTGGTTGTACTGTCCATCTTCACGTAGCTAGGCCCCCCAGAAACTTGAAGCAGTTAAGTCCCAACATGCCGCCACTCATACAATTCAATTTCTTCTCAAACATAGGCAGGAGCATCAGACAATTAACAGGACAAGGCCTTCTACATATGATCTTGGAGAGGCAGACAACGGCCCCATGAGATCACCAAGGAGGTTGGGTAGGAGGCAGCTGACCGCAGGCCTGGGTGTACTGCCTGCTCTAAGAGCTTTGCCCTCATGGAGAAAAGTCGCTCACCCCTGGCTCTGCCATGCTAACAGTCTTTTGCAGCAAGATTTTAGGGGCCAGCTGGCAGAGAGGTTGGGAGATGAGGCATTGACTCAGAATAGACAGGAGGAAAATGGCAAAGACAGCATACACTGTGATGAAATCCAAGGGACAAAGCAGCAGGAAATGGAGAAAGAGTCCCCTAAGGCAGTGGTTCTCAACTTGTGTGTCATGACCCACAAGAAGTGTATTAAAGGGCCACGTCATTAGGAAGGTTGAGAACCACTGCCCTAAGGGAACTCAAGGAAGAGAGCCACTTCCGATAGCCAAGCCAAGTAAGGAAATGTTTTAGAAATAAGAAGTCTTTCCCAGTCATATCAAATGCACAGACATTCAAGTAGTTGCACCTTATAGCTGCCAGCAAAGATGGCTGTCAGGGCAAAGGTGGGCATGGAGGCCACCTGAACAAGGTTACACACTAAGCAAGAGTTAGGGAAATGAGTAAACTGAATGTACAGAATGTTCTGCAGCCTCACCACTGAGATTGTCTAAGTAAAGGTCCCTGGCTCTGCCCTGCTGTAACCAGCCTTCCCTTCCCCCAAGGCAGGTACTTCCCGCAGGAGAAGGCAAAGGGCACCAGGGATGCCACTGCCCTGTTGGTGGCTGAATCCAAAGAACTGGAGCAGATTTTCTTCATGTAACTTGAAGAGTAAAAGGCTTTTCCTAATAGGTGCCATGGTCCAGATTTGGGAAAGGTGCTGGGGGACCAGAGTCAAGGGACAAAGGCAACTTGTTAGAGGTGAGCCTCCTCCTGACCTGCAGTTGCGTCAGAGCAACTGTATTCTTGGACCCTGCATTAATGGGAAATGCAGGGGCTGGAGACATGACGAGCCCACCTCCAACAAAGCCTTGGGTGGGTATTGAGGACACTCCAACGGAGATGCTGCTGCCTGATGTGCCCACTCCAGTGGTGGTGGTGTTCTCATGGAAGGTGGCACTGGAGGTGGCTCCACGTGGAGGTTTCTTGAGAGGTGGGCTGGGCACTTTGAAGACCTCACTTGTCAGGATGGGTGTGCCCAGGCTTGAGTTGGCTCCTCCTGCAGGTTTCTTGACAGGCGGGCTGGGCGCCTTGAAGACCTCGCTTGTCGGGATGGGTGTACGTGGCCTTTTCTGACGTAAGCTCCCCCCATAGCTGGTGGTAGTGCTCCTGGTCCCATTCTGTGCTGCTCCGATGCTAAACTCTCCTGATGTGGATCTAGAGCCTGGGGTAGCCACACTGATTCCCAAGGCCCTTCTGCGAGCTGGAACTGCTGAGGCCGCCAATGTGTAAAAGCCAAACACTGGTCCCACTGCTGGTGGTTTGGGCTGTAGCTGTCAAGCCAGAGGTGGTGACTTTGTGGTCTGAGGTATCCTCACTCATCTCAACGTCTTGACTGGCAGGTAGGACTGCCAATGTCCCCAGGAGAAGGCACGTGACACTGATCTACGGGGCCCAATCTGGTGCTTTTGGTTGTAAATGCAAAGGCAGGGATGGTAGCAAAGTTATCACTTGAGGTATCCTCACTCATCTCAACGTCTTCACTGGCAGGTTCAGCTGCTGATGTCCTCAGTGGGTAGAGACCAGACATTGAACAAATGGGGCCTCTGCTGCTGGTTTGGGTTGTGGCTCTAAAGCAGGGGGTGGAGGCTCTGGCAAGGGAGAATACAGCCGTGGTGGTAGCAAAGGCTGGCTGAGTGCCAGCAGGTGTCCCCAAGGCAGAGGCTATGGTTAACAAACTTCCAGAATCTGAGTGAGCATCAGTGCTAAAGCCTGGCTGGCGTGGGGTTGGTTTTGGCTTTTTAGCTGGGGCCGGGGCTGCAGAGTTTCCATATGCCAGTGCTGCCACAACTTGGGTTAAGGCCTGGCTTGGTAGCACACTGTAATGGCCCATCAGTGGCCTTATATGTGGGCTGGAGACTGGCTGCAGGATATGATGGGAGAAGAGGTTTCTTGGTTGAGGCAAAGGGAATTTTCAATGCTGGGGTCGTTGTGTTACTGATAGTGCAGGCTGGCTGGTGGGGGCTGGGCGTGAGGTGGTTCCGGTGCCGCCCAGTCTACGGAAGCAGATGGAGCTGCTGCTTCTGGCTATCTGAACAGCACTGGGAGGGGACTGGCTGAATCCAGAGGTGGTGACTGCGGTTGATGGATGCTCGGGAGTAAACTTGGTAACCCACATGATGGAGATCTTGGCTGGGATAAAGCTGTCACCAGAGGCAGGGAGTGCCCCAGAGAGAAAGGGCTGTGCCACGTAAGGGGTGGCGCTCCTCACGCTGCTTCTGGTGTGGCTTACCCTGCTCAGGGGAGACAAGGACGGCACAGCAGGAGCCACTTCAGATGGAGGGTTAGAAGTTGGGGTGCTCAGCATTCTAAACTGTAATCCTTGCATGGCGGTGGCGGTTAGGGCAGATGGGGCTGGGATTTGGTAAACGTCTCTGCTGGAAGAGCTACAGGTGACCTGGTGTCAGTGTCTGGTGGGTCCACCTCCATGATGTCGACTGTGGAATTTGAGTCTGTAGTGGTGTCTGGAAGGGGCCCTGACAGTTAGAAGCCCATCCAAGCCAGAAGGCTGAGTGTGTTGCAGACAGATGGTCCTCAGTGGTTCCCAATCTAGCAGATTCTAGGACGGGTGGGAGGCCTTTCATTCCACCTCTCCAGCAGTGGGTTAGTGCTTGGGGCTGGGAGGGAGGCCATGGAGGACACTGTCTCTGCAGGAGATGGGGTAAAAGTAAATGCAGGCTGCATGGTGGCTGGGGTTTCAGAGAGGGAGGTGGAGGCAGCTTCAGTCGTGTCTGCCAAATGCTTGTTAAGCCAATCAAATGAAGCTTTCTTTTCTAAGTCCAGGTCTTCAGCAGTGACTGAATAGCCAAGCTCAGGAGGTGGAGGCAAAGTCAGTGGTTACCCCCGCCTACAACGCAGCAGATGAAACTTCCGTTTTCACGGCCCAGAGCTGGGAGGTGTAGATGGGGAACTCCAGGAGATTTGTTCCTTCCGCGTGGTCATTTCTGCAGCCTTCTCTCCCTGGGACTCCTTGTCTGTGACAGGTGGAGTTGAGGAATTGGAATGATGACACAGTTCCTCTCTTATTATTTTCTTTGCTGGCCTCTGTTTTGTCTGGGAGTGGGTTAAGGATGGTGAGGAACTGGGGCCGCTTCTCTTCTGGAGCTGTGAGAAGCCTCGGGCAGAGCTGTTGGAATTTGTAATGGCATTGCGTCTGGGGACGGGGATGCTACATGTGTACATGCTGGCCAAGGAGCTCGCAGAAGATGTGCACGATCTCTTATTCAAGGGGTGCTCTGAGCTCTGGGAATCGGGACCTTTCTTCAGAGACTCAAGCTTAGACACCAAAGGAGCGGGGACTCCTTTGGCCACCAGGGGCTCAAGGGCTGAATGTCCAGTTTCACTGCTGTCATGGCACCTTCTTCTGTTTTCCTGGCCATCAGCAAATATTTGGTCTCCTCTCATTATCTTTTTCATCCTGTCAAAAGTTTCCCTCCTGTTCCAGAGCGAGCAATGCCAGCCTCTCCACCAAAGAATACTTGCCATTAAACCTCTCTTCCCATCTGTCCATGGGCCCCAGACGAATCTCAGGATTCCACTGCTCTCCTTCCTTTTGTATAACACAGCCTTGACAGGTCTCTGCCTGGATTAGGCACAAAGCTAACCCCTCTGCACCTGACAGGTAAGCTCCAGGAGGTGTTATTTCGAGGGGGCCCTCTTAATAGTAGCAATACCGCTGACATCAAGCAGAATTGGTCCTCAGCTTTGACTGCCTCTTAAATCTGTCAAGTTCTTATTCGGTAGTCCTCAGACATGCCAACTAGAGAACAGGCAAGAAGAGGAGCTGAGGGGTTAGCGTTCAGGTCTGAGGTAGTTATGATCTTTAGGAGCTCTAGCCAGCATCTTTGGTGAGGCCCCAAAGGCTCACACACAATGGCCCTTGCCACTTATTCATTGAGCTCCCCGCCTGACCTCACCTTTTAGGGAAAACTCTTTCCCTTTGTTCCTATGTTTTCTGGTCAGCCAAGTAGAGAAAGAATCTCCCAGCACCTTACCAGTGTGGAAAGAAAGTGCAGGAGGGAGGCTTCTACCTCCGGTGTGACTTCTGGAATGGTGGTGTTTGAAGGGGCTGAGTCCCTTTGGGCCATCTTTCTCTAGTGGGCGGAGGCAGTGTGCTAAAGTTCCCTGCTTACTTGTCTCTTCTTCTTCTTTCTTCTTCCTCTTCTTCTTTCTTCCTCCTCCTCCTCCTCCTCCTCCTCCTTCTTCTTCTTCTTCTCTCTCTCTCTCTCTCTTTCTCTTGGACCTGCTTTTGGGCTTCCAGTCTTTATGCAGAAACAGACCCAGCAGGACCTTCCCATGGTGGGCTCAGCCAGGACCTGGCTCTCCAAGTTCCAGTGTTGGCCTGTGACTGGGTGGTAAGTTGAATGAGCTCCACCCAGAGGGCTATGCTAAAATCACTTCAGACAGGAAGAAGGGAACCTCACTTGAGCCTCAGATCTCACTGTGTTCTCCAATACATTAATAAAGCTGATTTTAATCCTCTCATGGCCACTGTGTCTGGTGTCTACTGGGAAAAGGTGTGGTGGTGGGTGGGCAGGATGGTGGTGAATGTTTGGGATTTCTGTAACCTCCAATGTTGCAAAACTGCAAGGAGTTGAGAAGGAAGCTCCTGGCTGAACTTTGGGCATCAGAGGGTCACTGCCCAATAACATTAGCCCTGATGGTCCTTACCATTCAGTGAGAGAACTTTGGAGTTGATGTTAGTAAAGAATAGAGGTTTGGTTGGAGTCATACATGCCTATTCACTGATACTTACCCGAAATACCTGTTTGGAAATGGAACCAAGGCCATTTTCCTTGGACTGCAAAGGAAAACTTTTAGCGGGACAAAGTTATACTTTCCTTGAGTACCAAGTATTGAAACATGACTTGAAAAATTCCAGCAGTGTCTCGCACCAGTATTCTTTGGCTCCATTCCTCCCATCCTACAAAATTATAATTATGATCATTGAATTTCCAAGGAGACCACTCTGCAAGGGTGAGGACACACTAACAAACCTCAGTTACTTTTTCTTCTGCTTGGCAGCTACGGTCATCATAAGAAGTTAAAAACCCTAGTTGTTCTGGTTGAAGCATCAGTCTCCTAGAATTTCCTTGGTGCAAATCACCTCCCTCCCTCCTTAATCAGGCAGAGTTTCCTGACACCCTTGAGCTTCTGCTTCTGCAAAGTTGCAAACCAGACCCTGAGCAGAGATGGCCACATAAAGTGACGGCTTCCATATAATTTGTCCCCCAAACCAGAACTCTTTTGAGAGTGAAAGGGGTGTTTCTCATGATTGTGCCATAGCAACAGGCACTAACTAGGACTGTTGCAGACACCCTAAGTCTTTGCTTAATCAGCCGGGTGCCTTCTTCTAACAACTCTTTTATCATGTTCTCCAGTAATATTGACAAGGTGAAATAGGGAAGGACTATTGCCCTATAGTTACAATTCTTCTATTTGTCACCAATAATCAGATTAAAAATCACTAAAATAATTATGTGTTTTGGTGTAAGATTATTAAACACAGAGATTGTTTTAAATAAAACTTTCTTACTAATATGTAATGAACACACTTATTTGTTTACTATTAATAATGCTTATTTTCTTGTGTAGTGTGGGGTAAGTAGAAGATTAGAATGATCTCATTGCTGTCTTTAACTTTATACTTCTGATTTTGACATGTATGTTCTGCACATTCTGAGCAGTAATGACCAGCTTAATTGTGAGCAACTGATTCACACCAAATACACTCAATAATGAGTTTTACAGAAAGCCACGTTGATCTTAGAGGTGTCAGTCTTCTGGACACTTGCTGGATGTTGGCTGTGCCATGCAAATACATTACTCTTGATAATGTGAACCAAGCACTATAAGTACAAGGAATCACAGTTAGAAAGCTGCCTCCCCAGGAAGTCTTCCCTAACACACCAGATGTTCTCACATCTCTGCCTATCTCAGAATGGGTAGAGATACACATACACATTTCACTCCAAGTCCTACAGTTTTGCAAATTTCTTGTAGTAGAGGATGGCAGCTAGTTACCTGGTACAGAATTAGATTACATTTCCTAGCTCTTTCCCCTTTCTGTGTAGTTAGGAATGGCCATATTTCTGAATTACACCCAATGAAATTTGAATTATAAGTAATATAAATTGCTTTCAAACTTTGGGCCAGGTGTGAGTTTCTATCTGTCACTGTGGTGACCGTTAAGCCACCAGTTGAGGATGGTAGAACTGCCAGCAACTTGGATCCTTGAATGACTTCATGGCAGAACACCTTAGTTCCTTTTGTGCTGCTATAATAGAATATCTGAGACCAGGTAATTTATGAAGAACAGAAAATTTTTGGTTCATGATTCTGGAGGCTGTAAAGTCCTAGGTTGAGGGGCCCGCATCTGGTCAGAGCTCTATTGCTGTGTTATAAGCAAGAAGGGATCGTGTGTGTGTGTGTGTGTGTGTGTGTGTGTGTGTGTGTGTGAGAGAGAGAGAGAGAGAGAGAAGGTCAAACTCTTCATTAGGGACCTATTCTCTTGATAATGACATTAATCCATTCATGAGGGCAGAGCCCTCATGACCTAATCACCTCTTAAGGGTTCCACTTCTCAACATTGTTGCATTAGGGATTAAGAGAATAGAAAAAACAATAGATAAAATTTATAAAACAAAAAGATTATTCTTTTTAAAGTGCCAATGAAATTGAAAACATTTACTTAGATAGACCAAGATAAAAACAGAGCACTTAATTTGTTAAAACCAGGAAATAGAGAATGTCATTATAGACTTTATAGAAGTCAAAAGGAATGTAAGAAAATACTATGAATAATTGTATATCTACAATTTAGCTAACCTAGACAAATAGAAGAATTTCCTGAAACACACTAAACAAACTTAAGAAGAAATGGAAAACTGATAGATTTTTTGTAACATACATATGTAACTTTTTAAAAGACTGAATTTGGAAACTTAGTAAATGTAGAATATAATTGTCTTAAAACAATGACTAGGAAAATGCCAGGAAGGCTATATTAATGAGTGTGATGAAAATGTGTCAAACTGTTTATAAAACCAATGTATGGTGCCCCATGATCGCATTAATGCACACAGCTATGATTTAATATTAATAACAAAAATATATTTAAAAAAAATTATAACATAGATGTATAACATATTAAAAGATTGAATTTGTAATAAAAAAAGTGTAGGTCCTGATAGCCACACTGGTGAATTCTACCAAACTTATAAAAACAAAAAGAATACTTTACAAATTCTTCCAAAAAACAGAATGAAGAAAAGTTTCCATTTACTCCAAAGTCAGTATTCACTCTGATATAAAACTAAAAACATTACAACAAAGATAAAGTACAAACACAGTTTATTAATCCATTCTTGGATCGATGGGCACTTGGGCATTTTCCATGATTTAGCAATTATGAATATGAATAAGGCTGCAATAAACATTCTGGTACAAATATCTTTGTTATGATGTGATTTTTGGTCTTCTGGGTATATGCCTAATAGGGGAATTATAGTATTGAATGGCAGGTCTATTTTTAGATCTCTAAGTGTTCTCCATATATCTTTCCAAAAGGAATGTATTAATTTGCATTCCAACCAGCAGTGTAGAAGTGTTCCCTTTTCTTATATGTACACCATGGAATATTATTCAGCCTTAAAGAAAGATGGAGACTTTACCTTTTTCATGTTTACGTGGATGGAGCTGGAACATATTCTTCTTAGTAAAGTATCTCAAGAATGGAAGAAAAAAGTATCCAATGTATTCAGCCCTACTATGAAACTGATTTATGACTTTAGTGTGAAAGCTATAACCCAGTTACAACCTAAGAATAGGGGGAAGGGGGAAAGGGAGGAGAGAGGAGGAAGGTGGGCAGAGGGAGGGGGATTGGTGGGATTACACCTGCGGTGCATCTTACAAGGGCATATGTGAAACTTAGTAAATGTGGAATGTAAATGTCTTAGCACAATAACTATGAAAATGCCAGGAAGTCTATGCTAACCAGTGTGATGAAAATGTGTCAAACGGTCTATAAAACTAGTGTATGGTGCCCCATGACCACATTAATGTACACAGCTATGATTTAATAAAATAAATAAATAAAAAGTACAAACATATTTTATGGGTACAGATGAAAAGATCCTCAAAAACATACAAGTGAACTGTATCCAACAGCATATGGAAAGTATTATACACCAGGATCAGGTGGGATTTATCCCAGAAGTGAAAGCTTATATGAAAATCAATGAAATACACCATATTGGTAGAGTAAAGGATATAAACAGCACGATCATTTCAATAGATGTAGAGAATGCATTTATCAAAACAAAAAACTCCTTTACAAAAAAAAAAAAAAAGAAAGAAAGATAGAAAGAAACAAAGAAGGAAACAAAGAAAGAAAGAAAAAAGGCTCAGCACCTGTAGGTCAAGTGGCACATCCCCCACAGCCGGCAGGTTGGAATCCAGCCTGGGCCTGCCAAACAACAATGCCAACTGCAACCAAAAAAATAGCTGGGTGTTGTGGCAGGCACCTGTAGTCCCAGCTATTCTTGAGGCTGAGGCAAGAGAATCACTGAAGCCCAGGAGTTGGAGGTTGCTATGAGCTGTGATGCCATGGAATTCTACCCAGGGTGACAGCTTGAGGCTCTGTCTCAAAAGAAAAAGAAAAGAAAAGAAAAGAAAAAAAGCACTTAGTGAACTTGGAATAAAAATAAGTTCTCAATCGGATAAAGGCTATGAAAGTCCTACAGCTATCATACTTGGTAGCATACTTGTTAAGGCTGGAATAAGACAAGGATATCTCACTTCACCATTTCTATTCAATGTTGTACTGCAAGTTGCAGCCAGGGCAATAAAGGAAGAAAAGGAGATAATGGGCATCTAAATTGTAAAGGAATAAATAAAACAATGTCTAGTTTCCCATGAAATAAAATTGTATGTAGAAAATTCAAAAGAATCCACAAGAGTAATTTCAGAAAAATAAAAAAGAATAAATGAAAAAAAATTGAGTAATTTTAGAGCTAACAAACAAGTTTAATGGGATTGCATGATATAAGATCATGATAGTAATTACATTTTTGTATCCTGGCATAGAACAATCAGAAACCGAAATTAATAATACAATTTCATTTACAACAGTATCAGAAATAATAAAACATTTAGCAATAAATTTAACAAAAGAAGTATAATACTTGTACATTGTAAACAACAAAATTGAAAAAATAATTAAAGAAGATCTAAATAAATGGAAAATCATTCCGTGTTCATGGATTGAAAGACTTAGTATTGCTAACATGGAAACACTCCTTAAATTGACGTGCAGATCCAAAGCAATCCCTATCAAAATCTCTAATTCCTGTTTTGTAGATATTGAGAAGGTAATTCTAAAATTTCTACAGTAATGCAAGAGACCCACAATAGTCAAAGTACTCTTGAAACTAAAACATGTGCATGCCAGTAATATTCTGGAACAAAAAAAAAAGCATCAGAGAAGACACACTTGGTAATTTCAAAACTTAATGCAAAGCTGTAGTAGTCAAGATGGTGAGGTACAAGCTGGTGGATAGATATGTTGATCCATGGAATAGAATTGTGAGTTCAGAAATTTATGCATATGTGGACAATTGATTTTCAAAAAGGGTGCCAAGAGAAAGAGGGAAAGAATAGTCTTTTCAACAATGGATATATACCTACAAAATAACAAAATTGGATCCGTTCCTCCCACCATATGCAAACATTAACTGAAAATGGATCATAGACCTTGATTTAAGTGCTAAAATTACAAAATTCTTAGGAGAAACATGGGATTAGGTCTTTGGGACCTTTGATTAGGTAATGGAATCTTAGACATGACAGCAAGGCAAAAGCATTAGTGACAAAAGAAAAGCTGGATAAACTGGATAGTAATAGAGAAAATAAAAACTTTAGTGGCTCAGGGCGGCACCTGTGGCTCAAAGGAGTGGGGCGCCAGCCCCATATACAGGTGGCAGGTTCAAACCCTGCCCCAACCAAACCTCCCCCTCAAAACAAACAACCAAAAAAAAAAACTTTAGTGGTTCAAAGCACACCATTCAGAAAGTGAAACAACAAACCACTTAAAGTGTGAAAATATTTGTAAATCATATATCATCTCATAAGTGATCCATAGTCATATAAAGAATACTTACAACTCAGTAATAAAAAATGCAGATAGATCAATTTTAAAAATGGGCAGAGGATCGCAATAGATATTTCTCCAAAGGAAATATACAAATGACCAGTAAGCAGATGAAAAGATTCTCAATATGATTTGTCATTAAAGAAATGCAAATCAAAACCACAATAAGATACCACTTCACACCCACCAGAATGGCTATAATAAAAAAAGACAGATCGATCATAGCAAGTGTTGGTGAGGATGTGGAAAATTAGAACCCTCACATATTGCTGGTGGGACTGTGAGGTTGTGCAGCTACTTTTGGAAAGTGGCAGTTTTTTAAGAAGTTAAACACAAAAGTAACATATGGGCTAGTAATTCCACTATTAGATGTACACTCACGAAAACAGAAAACATGTTCACACAAAAACTGGGACATGATTTTCATAGCAGCACTTTTTTTTTCTTTTTTTTTTTTTGAGACAGAGTCTCACTTTATGGCCCTCGGTAGAGTGCCGTGGCCTCACACAGCTCACAGCAACCTCCAGTTCCTGGGCTTAGGCGATTCTCTTGCCTCATCCTCCCAAGTAGCTGGGACTACAGGCGCCCGCCACAACGCCCGGCTATTTTTTTGGTTGCAGTTTGGCCGGGGCCGGGTTTGAACCCACCACCCTCAGTATATGGGGCCGGAGCCTTACCGACTGAGCCACAGGCGCCGCCCCATAGCAGCACTTTTATAAGAGCATACCAGTGGGAAAAACCCAAATGCCTATCTACTTATAAATTGGATAAACAAATGTGATGTATCCGTTCCATAAAAATGAATGAAATACTGAGAACATGATACATCGTGGAGGAATTTCAAAATTATCATGCTACGTGGAAACACTCCATAAATGGTATGACTCCCATCTGTCTGAAATGTCCAGAACAGGCAAGTCTGTAGAGGAAGACAGTAGATTAGTGAAAAATGAGGAGAGTTAATGATACAGAGTTTCTTTTCTGGGTGATAAAAAATTACCTGGAATCATGTAGCATTGGTGGTTGCCTGACTCTGTGATTAGATAAAGGTCAGAGAGTTGTGCATTTTACAATGAGTAAATGTTTTGGTATGTGAATTATAGCTCAGTCAAGTTATTATGAAAATTATATTTGTTTATGGTCACTATGTTACTTTTGTAACATATATTGTGGGAAGTATATGAGTTGAGTGGCTTTGTTATAACAAAAAGTCTTTCCATTTCCAGCTATTTGTTAGCAAGTTCTGTTACCATTTAATGCTAATGAAATGAAAAATTGGTGATACTGAACTCAGCTTCAAAGCATAAACAATTCCATTCATACCATGTGTATGTATTTCTAATTGTCTTTTATGATTTAAAGTTCAACAATCATAAAGTAACTACTACTGTTAATATTTCATGGCTTGTATGAAAGCTATTAAAAACAAAAATTTCATTTTTAAATAAAAGTTACCATCGTGCATCTTCATTCTTATTAATTAGTGCTTCTGTAAAAATGACAAAAGGCTAGGGTTTAAAAATGTGGCCTAGAAGACATTGATACAGGTTTCAATGTGACTGTTGTTGTTGGGGCAGAAAGTCAGGGCAGCATCATGGCTGTGCCTGAAGCCACCAGATGGCCTAGGCTCTAATCTCAGCTTCTCTGTTCCTAGGTGTGACTTTGGATAGGTCATTTATCCAAGAATCTCTTGGATTCTTGACATTCTTATCTTTAAAATGATGTTTAATTTTAGCATTTACCTCAGAGATGTGGCAAGACTTAAATAAAATAGTATTTGCAAATCCCTTAGCAGAGTCCCGGACACATAATAACTTCTAGAGTTGGGAGTTAAGATGCACAGGGTTGCACCCAGGGCATTCTAGACTCAAGGTAGTCCTTTTACTTTTTTGACAATATCTTGTTCTACTAAAGTAATAGCATCTTGGAGGCAATGATAGCAAAACTAGATCTGGAAGTTTCAGAAGATATAACAAGAACCAGAGTTTGCTTTCCAAATGCAACTGTTTTTCTTCTACGTTCATTTATTAATAGGCAATAAAACATCTTATTGCCTATGTAGTGGATATACATCCAAAATAGTAAAACATCAGAAAATATAATATATTAAAACTTTTTAAAGGAGGAAACTGTGTTTGTAAGGAAGAAATACTCGGCTAAGTTGTTTCGGGGAGTGTATCGCAAACATGTAGTCAAGTTACAAACGTGAGATCTGATTTCTTTGTCAGTGCAACTTCTCTATTTCTGTCCTACACTATTTCCCTTTTAATGAATGTTCCATGTGGAAGTTAATTTGCAGAATCTCAGCCAAGAACTCTTGGCTTTTGGCACAACAGCCTCAACTACATACGTTCATTTTAAAAGTGACTTCATAACAGTTCAGAATCATTGGATCTTGCTTTGAGTCTCCAACTCCTCTGGTAAGACATAGTCCTATGTCTTAGATTAGAAATGAACAATGATAACCTAGTGGTTGTAAAGATAAAGAAATGGAATTCGAGGTCATTTAATTTCAACATTCAATGTGACCCATTTATGTTGAAAATTTAAAACATTTGCAAAGTGTAAGTGTAATTTTTGTTTCATAAGTACATATTTTATTTAATATAATGTAATATTTTTAATATGAATAACATTTTAGACTTAAAATGTATTGTTCTTGTTAATTACTTGTCTTAAGACATGGTATTTTTCTTAAAATAAGAAAATAAACTTCACATTAGTAAAGTGAAAAAAACTTCACATTGCCTAAACTCTATCTTTTGCAGATATTTTAGTTTCATCAAAACCCAGCCATCGGTTTATTATTCACATAAATGTTACTATGTCAGACTATAACAAAAGTTCAGCTGTTTAGGTATATATAAAACCACTAAAAAAAAAAAAAGCTTTTTTGTTCTTTTTTGTATAATCATTTTTTTTTTTGAGACACAGTCTCAAGCTGTCATCCTGGGTAGAGTGTAGTGGTGTCAGAGCTCACAGCAACCTCCAACTCTTGGGCTTAAGTGATTCTCTTGCCTCAGCCTTCCAAGTAGCTGGGACTACAGGTGCCCACCACAATGCCCAGCTATTTTTTTTTTCTTTCTGATGTCATTGTAGTTTAGCAGGCCCGGGCCGGGTTCAAACCTGCCAGCCTCGGTGTATGTGGCCGGCACCCTACTCACTGAGCTACAGGCACCACCAGTTCTTTATATAATCTCTAAAAATTTATATGGTTTTATACATATTATGTTATTAAATATATTCATTTCATAGAAGAAAAATTTCACTACTTAGTTTTTCTGAGTAATATTATATTTTTGTGCAAATATTTATATTACGCACAATTGTATATAAATATATATAATACACAATTATATATTGTGCATTATATGCATCATAAGGATATAATGATGATCATGATCATCATTATTCATGATCATTATTGAAATCATCGTGTTGTATAGAGAAGGGAAGGGTTAAAAAAAAATCTGTGCAGAGCGTTACTTGTATTAGATACTCCGCAGGAGTCAATCCTGACATCACAATGGTTCCTGAGAGATTTGGAAGCTTGGAGTATGGTCAAATGGTGACTCAGTAACTGATAGAACTTGCTGTGGGGAATCAAGTTTGACTTTAAAATGCCTAGTTTAAGGCATTTACCCAGAAGAAAAAAAAATCATTTTATTATAAGAACATTTATATTAGTTTACAGCAGCTCAATTTACAGTCACAAAGATGTGGAAACAACCTGAATGCCCATCAATACAGGAATGGATTCATAAACTGTGTTATAAGTATATCATGGATTACATTTTTTTGGTATTAATCTGGATGGAGTTAAAACACATTCTTCTTAGTAAAAAGTATCACAAGAATAGAAAAGGAAGTAACCAATGTATTCAAATACTAATATGAATCCAGTAGACAATCCAGTAGATGCCATATAAGAGAAAAACTCAATTCAATTTAAGTTGGGGAGAGGAGGAAGGAAGTTGTGTTCTGTTCTTCTGAGTACAGGACACAACTACAACAGGGACTCAACCTAACAAATGCAAACATGGTAACCCTCATATGAATTTGAAATTTAAAAAGTGTAAGAATGCACTTACTGTACTTTGAACTTCTTAAAAAATAAAATAAAATGTCAAATTTGGGTGAGCAGGAAAAGGTCATGTCATTACTTAGGCTTGGTTCCAGGAGAACCTAATTTTTTATTAATAATTTTTTAGTTTTTATTTTTAAAATCTTTTATTTTGGTGAAACAATAATGACTTAGCCTTGGATACAATGAACCTGAAGTACCTGTGGGACATTTAGGTGGACCAAAACTCAGGTGTGAAGTTGGGGCTGAATTCTACATTTTGATTACAGGCAACTGACATCATTGGCACGGATAGTATCAGCTATGGAGAGAATGTTTGAGGGAGGAACAAGGACAGGTATTTAAGGATACCTTAAGTGAAAGAGATTTTAAAGATGACAGAGATGGTCCTTTGAACTCTGAGTTTCCTGTCTTTATGGCATACTCTACACAAACACAAAGCAATAGCTATTCTGTCTGCAAAACACAGAATCCAGATGGAAGAAGAAAAGAGAGATTTCCTTGTGCTGAGATTTTGTTTCCAGAAAGCATTATGACTTTTTAGAACCCCAATAAAATACTCTTACGTTTAGGTTCATAATCAAAGAAAGGCTGAATATCCAAAGAGAATGAATCAAATGTTAAGAAAAATGGTTATATATAAAGTCTGTGCTTTGAGCCGCCTCTTAAGCGTTTGCTTTTCTGTTTATTCTGGCTAGTGTGGAAGGCCTGTTTGAGCACAACAAAGATGCTTTCTGGAGCTTAGGGTGCAGTGAGGTCATCTAGCCTGGTGTTCCTGCTACAGGGCTCCTCCTTTAACTGACAGGCACATCTTTTAGTCTGTAGAGCTGCCTCTGCAATAGATGGACTAAAAGTACACATGTCCTGAAAGAAAGAGTTACTGGGACATCAGCGCTGCTGTGTGAAACTGAGTGAGAAGTACAAACAAAACGTGAGGATCAAAGATCAGATGCTGGGCAAAGCTCACCCTCTCAGCTGCTAGAAAAAAAGGCCTGGAGCCGGCTGCTTTCATGTGGCTTCAAGGATTAACAAGCAAGTGTTGGGAAATATCTGACACCTCTTAGACTTGAATAAAACTTTCAAATTGCAGGCAGTATTCCATGTTCAAAAAAAGTTTATTCCAAAGTCATTTGTAAGTCAGGCCTTTGGACCTGGAAATGCTTTAATTCCTAGGAAAGGCCCTTCAAATCCGTTTCCCTCTATGCACGTTCATTTATTCTGCAGTCATCAGCATTTAATGAGCACCTAGTTTGTGTCCAGGAGGGTGCAAAACATATCGCAGTGAGCATCCAGACAAAAACCCTAGCTTTCATCCTAGCTTTCAGAGGGAGGGGCGGGTGGGCAGTGGCGTATGTGTGGGGGTTAGAGTAGCCTCTGAGCCCTCCACTTTTCAGATCCATCCCCTGGGCCAACCCTTCACACCTTACCTGCTCTGGTCCTTGCACTGAGCAGCAGGACAGGTAGCGTGAAGACAACAGCATTTGAAGGAAGAAAGGAAGGCCCAAGCCAGAGCAGCAAGAGAGGACGTTCCAGTGGTCCCTATTCCAGTGGCCACTGTGCTGTGGAGCATGTGGTCAGGACTATTTCTGGACGGTTGATGCTGGATCCCAGAGGTTTCGTCACCCATGAGGCCTAGGAAAGATGTTCAATGAAGATCTCCCTGCCCTGAACAAGGAGCTTGGCAAAACATCCTTGGGAAGAAGAAGTGACTTTGAGTAGAAGGGACTATAGAGAAGGCTCTAGAAAAGGGGATGCACCAAAGTGAGGTGTTTTCTCTCTCTGTGTGTGTATGTATGTTTATATACATATAAAATTTTATTTTTTTACAAAATACCAGGCATTTCTAGTGCATGTTCTCTAAAATTCACCTCATTTTGGTGCTTCGTTACAAAACAGACTCTTTCCAATTAAAACAATTAATTATGAAAAGAATCTAAATCTATAGCAGTCAACTTGAAAAAGTTACGAAGAGTAAAGTAAAGATCACCCATAACCCTACTACCCATAAATAACCAATGCTAACTTTGGATTTTCATTTTTTCATAATTGAACTAATGCTAAATTCTTCAATGTGGGGCAAAGGAACTAAGCAGAAGGTCTCCCAGAGGGTTCTGCTGTGTGATTTCTTACAATAAAAATACACCCATCTGGGTGGCGCCTATGGCTTAAGCAGTAGGGTGCCGGTCCCATATGCCGGAGGTGGCGGGTTCAAACCCTGCCCTGGCCAAAAAAGAAAAAAAATACACCCATCTGTCTTTATTTTAGGCTTCTGTCTCTACCATCTGCCCACTTCTAACTTTTACCATGACAGTGTGGGCCTTTTACTATGGGAAGACCCTATTTTCTCTGGCTACACAACTTTTCTCCCTCTACTCTCTTATGTATCCTAGTTGGCTGTATGCATCGGATTCTTCTGATGTGTAGCCTTGGAATTCTATCTCCTATCACCTGTTGGCCATCCCCAGGGCCCCTTGGCATGGTCTATTTCTTTGATCTGACAACATTAAAAGTCAATTTCTCTTTTCAACTGTTGATTTTTTTGGCTTCTTTAACCAACATAGCTATCAGACCTCCAAAAGTACAGATCCTGCCAAAAGATTAAGTTTACAAAAGTTTGGCCTGTCACGTCCAGATCAAATTTAAGCACGGTGCAAACTGCTCTCTGTGTGAGCAGCCACGTGGGGTGCCTCTGCTCTCTCCCCAGCAGCAGATAATCCAAACTTGGCTAAGTCCTTTTGAAGACATGCTAATTGTAGCCTGAAGGAAAGATCCTGTGTCCTTCTAGTGGAGAATTCTGTAAACATTGCCATCATCTGCCATTCTTCCAACAGCATGTGCTCACTCAGTGTCTCTGGTCACATTCTGGTAACTCTGACAACATTTCAAAGTTTTTCATTATTTTTATTTCATGTATACTATGGTGATCTGTGATTGGTGATCTTCAATGTTACTATTTCAATTGTTCTAGGCTGCCATGAACTGCACCTATGTAAGATAGTGAACTTAATCTATAAATGTGGTGTATTTTGCCTGCTCCCCCAACCAGCCATTCCAACAGCTGTCTCCCTCTCCTTGGGCCTCCATTGTGTCTCTCCTTAAACACAACAATATTGAAATTAAGCCAGCTAAAACTACAATGGCCTCTCAGTGTTCAAGAAAAAGCACTAGCTGCATATCTCTCACTTTAAGCCAAAAGTTAGAAAGAACTCAACTTAGTGTGGAGGGCATATATATGGAAAGATAAGCCCAAGCCAGACCTCTCACCAATTAACCAAGTTATAAATGCACAGGAAAGATCTTGAAAGAAATCAAAAGTACAATTCCAGTGAACACACAAGTATTCACTGGACACTTGTCCAGTGGTACGAGCAAAGCTCAAAGTGGTATGAGCAAAACAAACTTATTGCTAATATGAGGGAAGTTTGAGTAGACTTGATAGAAGATCAAATCAGACACAACATTCCCTTAAGCCAAAACCTAAACCAGAGAAGGTCTGAACTCTCTCCCATTCTATGAAAGCTGAGAGGGGTGAGAAAACTGCAGAAGAAAAGTTTGAGGGAAGCAGAGGTTGGTTCACAAGGTTTAAGAAGCCACCTCCATAACATGAAAGTGCAAGGTGAAGCAGCAAGTTATCCAGAAGATCTAGCTGAGATCATTGATGAAGGTGGCTACCTTCCCTACACTATGCACTTTCAATGTCGACAGAATCGCCTTCTTTTGGAAGCAGATGCCATCTAGAAGTTTCACCGCTAGTGAGGAGAATTCAATGCCTGGCTTCAGAGTTTCAAGGGATAGACTGAATCTCTTGTCAGTGGCTAATGAAGCTGGTGATTTTAAGTTAAAGTCAATGCTCATTTACTATTCTGGCAATCCTGGGGCCCTTAAGAAGTATGCCAAATCTACTCTGCCTGTGCTCTATAATGGAATAACAGAGCCTAGATGACATCCGTTTACAGCATAGTTTTAATCCCCCTGTTGAGATCTACTGCTCAGAAAAAAAAAAGGATTTGTTTCAAAATATTATTTTTTCTTCTTTTTTTTTTAATTAAATCTAGGCTGTGTACATTAATGCGATCATGGCACACCATACACTGGTTTAATAGACCATTTGACACGTTTTCATCACACTGGTTAACATAGCCTTCCTGGAATTTTCTTAATCATTGTATTAAGACGTTTACATCCTACGTTTACTAAGTATCACATATACCCTTGTAAGATGCACTGCAGGTGTAATCCCACCAATTACCCTCCCTCCGCCCACCTCCCCCCTCACTCCTAACCCTTTCCCCCTTCCCCCTATTCTTGGGTTATAACTGGGTTATAGCTTTCATGTGAAAGCCATAAATTAGTTTTATAGTAGGACTGAGTACATTGGATACTTTTTCTTCCAATCTTGAGATACATTACTAAGAAGAATATATTCCAGCTCCATCCATGTAAACACGAAAGAGGTAACGTCTTCATCATTCTTTAAGGCTGCATAATATTCCATTGTGTACATATACCACAATTTATTAATCCATTCGTGGATCGATGGGCACTTGGGCTTTTTCCATGACTTTGAAATTATGAATTGGGCTGCAATAAACATTCTGATACAACTATCTTTATTATGATGTGATTTTTGGTCTTCTGGGTATATTCCTAGTAGAGGAATTATAGGATTGAATGGCAGATCTGTTTTTAGATCTCTAAGTGTTCTCCAAACATCCTTCCAAAAGGAATGTATTAATTTCCATTCTCAGGAGCAGTGTAGAAGTGTTCCCTTTTCTCCACATCCATGCCAACACCTCTGGTCTTGGGATTTTGTGATATAGGCTAATCTTACTGGAGTTAGATGATATCTCAAAGTAGTTTTGATTTGCATTTCTCTGATGATTAAAGATGATGAACATTTTTTCATATGTCTGAAGGCTGCGCACCTGTCTTCTTCAGAGAAGTTTCTCTTCAAATCCCTTGCCCAGACTGCTATGGGATCCCTTGTTCTATTCTTGCTAATGCATTTGAGTTCTCTGTGGATTCTGGTTATTAAATCTTTGTTGGAGACATAACCTGCAAATATCTTCTCCCATTCTGAGGGCCCTTTGCTTGCTTTACTTACTGTGTTCTTGGCTGTGCAGAAGCTTTTTAGTTTGATCAAGTCCCAGGAGTGTATTTTTGAAGCTGCTTCAATTGCCCGGGGTGGTCCTCCTCATAAAATACTCTCCCGGACCGATTTCTGCAAGGGGTTTCCCTGCACTCTCCTCTAGTATTTTTATAGTTTCATGTCTTAAGTTTAAATCTTTGATCCAGTGAGACTCTATCTTAGTTAATGGTGAAAGGTGTGGGTCCAGTTTCAGTCTTCTACAGGTTGCCAGGCAGTTTACCCAGCACCATTTGTTAAATAGGGAATCTTTTCCCCACTGGCTTGTCAAAGATTAAATAATGGTAAGTAGCTGGATTCATCTCTTGGTTCTCTATTCTGTTCCAGACATCTACTTCTCTGTTTTTGTGCCAATACCATGGTGTTTTGATCACTATCGATTTGTAGTATAGTCCGAGGTCTGGTAGCATAATTCCTCCTGCTTTGTTTTTATTTCGAGTAATGTCTTGGCTATTTGAGGTTTTTTCTGATTCCATATAAAACGAAGTATTATTTTTTTGACATCTTTAAAGTATGACAGTGGAGCTTTAATAGGGATTGCATTGAAATTATATATTGCTTTGGGTAGTATGGACATTTTATCAATGTTGATTCTTCCCAGCCATGAGCATGGTATGTTTTTCCATTTGTTAATATTTTCAGCTATTTCTTTCCTTAGAGTTTCATAATTCTCTTTATAGAGATCTTTCACGTCCTTTGTTAGATAAATTGCCAAATATTTCATCTTCTTTGGCACTACTGTGAATGGGATAGAGTCCTTAACTGTTTTTTCAACTTGACTATTGTTGGTATATATAAAGGCTACCGATTTATGAATGTTGATTTTACGACCTAAGACACTGCTGTATTCCTTGATCACTTCTAAGACTTTTGTATTAGAGTCCCTAGTGTTTTCCAGATATACTATCATATCATCTGCGAAGAGCGAAAGTTTGATCTCTTCTGACCCTATATGGATACCCTTGATCGCCTTTTCTTCCCTAATTGCGGTGGCTAAAACTTCCATTACAATGTTAAAAAGCAATGGAGACAATGGGCAGCCTTGTCTGGTTCCTGATCTGAGTGGAAATTATTTCAATTTTACTCCATTCAATATGATATTGGCTGTGGGTTTGCTGTAGATGGTCTCTATCAGTTTAAGAAATGTCCCTTCTATACCGATTTTCTTAAGTGTTCTGATCATGAAGGGATGCTGGATATTATCAAAGCTTTTTCTGCATCAATTGAGAGAATTTTATGGTGTTTGTTTTTTAATTTGTTTATGTGCTGGATTACATTTATAGATTTACGTATATTGAACCAGCCTTGAGACCCTGGGATAAAACCGACTTGGTCATGATGTATAATTTGTTTGATGTGTTGCTGGATTCTTGTTAGGATCTTGTTGAATATTTCTCCATCTATACTCATTAGTCATATCGGTCTACATTTCAGATTTCTGAGCTTTATCTGTCAAATGAAGTAACAATATCTACCTCACAATATAATCACAAGGATCAAATAAGATAATACAAATGAAAAGTATTATGAATGAATCCTGTGTAACTTTTTTAAGTTGCTTCAGTATGAAAAACTTCTTGTATTGAATGATGAAAGTCTGTTTCCTGGCTAGTATATGACTTTGCACAAGTGATATAAATGTTTGTAACAGTATAGTTCCATCTAGGCTGTAAGCTTCTTGAAAGCTATTCCTATGCCTTATTCTTTTCTCTTCTACCACATCTAATATAATTTTGATCACTTAGTTTGTAAGATAAACTGACAATACAACGACTATCCCACTCTATCAACCAGGAGGTTTAGAGTCTACAGGCCTCTCACTGGTGCCAGCCTTCCAGGGTGTTGATGAAGAGCCACACTAACCCACAGTAGTAGTACTTATTTAAAAAATTTGTGAGGTCAGATCTAATAAAGACTTAATATCTTTTTAGTAAAATAATTCTATTTGTTGATGTTATGTTGCAATGGACAAGTTTAAATCACGTTAATAGAAGAAATATCCTTTTACTCATTGGAGATAATACTGTGTTGCTTATGGCAAAAGCTCATTCTGACTTTGCTTCTTAGGTTATTGAGGAAATCACATACTGATTCCCTGAGGGAGGGAAGACTCAACCAGAGTTGAAGAATCTCACTTTCCCTCCTCCCCACAGAATAGGGCAAAAACCCGTTACTTCCACCTCCAGATCAAAACCATTACTTCCGGCTCCAGATCAGATACAGCCAAGGCCAAAAGCCTTAAGACACAAGAAAGAATTGGAGACGGGGAAGCAAGGAATGGAAATTCTATTCCATGAGGGAGGAGGGAGAAAAAATGAGTAATTTAGGGAAGTTGACTGCAAAATATCAAGGAAAGAGAAGTTGGGAGTGGGAGGGAGGGGGAGAGAGACAGAGCGAGAGAGGGAAAGGAAGGGAGAGAAAGAGAGTATAATGAAAGGAGAATTCTTCCATTCCACACTACAAGAGGGAAAGGAAGTAAGATAAAAGCTTCATCCCTACTCTTCCTGGATGGTGCTGGTATTTTGAGACATTCAAGACCCTTCATTAAAGAGCTTCAGAGACCTCTGCAATAATCAGATGTTTATTGGGAAAGGAAGGAAGAGCGGAGGCCCAGGGACAGAATGGTCATTATCTTCCTTGAGCTTCAGGAGGAAAAGACTGGAGGAAGGCTGCCTGCCCCTAGGTGGATTATAAGACAGAGTTATGCTTGTTCATCAAGTAAAGGAGAAATGCAGGTGACAGCAGGAGGGATTTCAGGCACAGAAGACCCTCTCCCCCTAAGGGTAGTAAGAAATAACCTGTATTGCTCCATAAGATATTGCATGAATAAATGAATGAGTAGAGAATCCCTGATGACTGGATGGCCCACACAGCCTTTGATTTTCCCTACTTGTCTAAATTTGTGTCATCCTGCGACAATGTGTGCCCTTGAGTGGTTTCTAAACATTTGGATTTTATGAAAGAGAAAAATATTAAGAACTAGTTTGAAGGCTGGTATGCACTTCCCATTACTCTTTCCAAGGAAGTAGATTTCAAATAACTATAACATCATTTTACAAAAGGAAATATATTTTAATCATACAAAATCTTAAAATTGAAGAAATTAAACTTTTCTGAAAAAAATTCTTCATGCTGTCATTATCTCTCTCATTTTGCTCATGTAAGTTTCAACTTTGCCATGAACCAGGGTTTGTGAACCACACTCCCCTGTGCTTTAGTCTAGAACACAGCCTAGGCAGTTCTGTGAATGAAGAAACTCTCCTCTCTCAGACACACAAAGCCATTAACACTATTAGAGTGTATAATAAGGTTGACGCATACGAAATTGCCAATATTCAACCATTTTGACCTACAAAGGAAAATGAAAGTTTCATATGATATTTCAACCTAATATCATGCTCTTTTTGTCTGCACTTGACCATTTTATAATGTCAAATAAATGTTAGAACTATGACAAATGTATTCACAGCAATTCCGGGGAATTATGTCTTATCTGAAGAAAGCATTTAGTAATTCTCCACACATGAACTAGGGTTCGAGGGGGGATTTTTGTAAGTGTTCCTGCTCACATTCTGTGCAATTTCTTGGAGTCTATATTGGGGTAAAGGGGGCTATTAAAATGCTAAGCCTTTTAAATATCAAATCCTTAATTACATCCATTATATCAAATTAGCCTTTCGCCAAATTGACTTCAGGTTATCAAGGAATACCACAGTGTGGGGCACGTCACAAACTCTTAGCAAAGGTTAGTTAGTGTCTTAGGGATGGTTTGGTTAAAGAGAGAGAGAAGCTGTTCAGCCAAGTTAAGTAATAGAAGTTTGTTATAAGGAGCTGGGGACTCTCACAGATCCCATTCTAAGAAGAAGGGGCATGCCTCAAGGAGATAGAAATGTCAGGCCAGATTTTTGCCACATTTTCTGTTACCTGTGTGGTATCTCTCCTCCTCTGCCCTTATCGTGTCTCCATCTAAAGACTCTTAATTCCTATTTCCCCATAACAATGTTGTTCCTCAACATAGGTTGCAAGGACATATAGGAGAAAGAAGCGTCTCCCCTTCCCAGATTCCTGCTTTGACCCCTCAAACTAGACATTTTCCCTCTTTAGGGAGTTCCCCCTTCTCTCCCTTCTTTTGCTGAGTGCAGCTTATCAAGACTGAGAAGAGGGTCTTTATGAAGTAGAACTGAGGATCTTCTCGGGTGTCTGCTCCCCTCCAGGGCTGTAGGGTCTGTACATAATGCTCATCCCGGCCAGACTTGCTCCTGGGCAGCCACACAAGGTCTGCGAAATTCAAGCTATGCTTTCCGCCACTGGAAAGAAATTTCAACTACATAGTAAAAACTAAGAATCCAGTCCATTTTGGCCTTAAAGTCCTGAATTTCTTTCTTTAGTATAATTACTTGACCCATAATCCCCTAACAGCAGCTTCGAAGTGTACAGCTCTCCAATACAGTCTCTGTAGCTCTCAGTTCAAACAAGAAAGTGAGGTAATTTGATTGGTTCAGTTTTAATCAACTCTCCATCCTCTTGTGAACAGTCCCTTCAGTTATGGCCAAATGAGTAAGGTTATCTCAGCCCAGTTCTACCTTTGCAGGAGAGTCTGTGGTGAAAAGTCTAAAGAAGGGTAGCAACTTGGGCAAACCAAGACTCAAAGGGCTCTTCCGAGTTCCAACATTCCAAAATAGCTTTCACCCCTAAAGCCATCAGTGTTGAATAAATTCCACATAATGCATCCAGGGACAGGGTGACTCTCAATTTGAGAGACATAAGGCATTTGTATCCAGACTCCACATTTAAAAGAGTTTGAGCATTCTCTAGTTTTATTCCAATATATTCCTGAAAATTATGCCATAAAGTGGGTTGCTATTAAGCAAACTACAAAAATAAAATTATAAACAGGAGCTGTAGCTATCAAGTATATTACAGCCAGATAAAGTGCCTAAGAGGTGAAAATGAACTGGCTTTCTTATCCTTATCCCCAAAGTTATCTACCGGGTAGCAAGAAAGCAGATAGAAATTTCCATGCTCCTCCCCACAGACAGCTGTCCTGATGAACATTTTAAAGACAGAGTGACTGAAGAAGCTAGTCTCCAGTCAACTAAAACCATGTTTCAAATCATATAAATGGGTATCATGTTCTCTACACTGTGATTATGCAAGGACAAACATATTTTGGCATATAAAAATATATATAATTCTAAATCGTGCTACATATAAATAATTTTATGGCTTGAAAATGTGACCTAAAGCTAACATGTAAACTCTAATACACATTAAATACTTAATTTAAATTAAATTACAGATGTGGATTGTTTTGGCTAACCCAGGCTCTTGAAGGGGCTGCACAGGTATGTTGAAACTGAAGTTTTCTTTTTCTTTCAACAAATTCCAATGAAGTTCACGGAGGAATTCAAATGATTCGACTGACCTGTGAGATGAACACAAAGCATTAAACCGGGTGCTCAGTAGAAGACTGCTGTTGACGCTAATGACAGGGCTTCTCTGAGTAGAAAGCATTTTAAAAGTCGTGAGTGACCCAAGATTTCTCTCCTTCACCCCTTTCTACTACTGAATTTTATTTACAAGGCCCTGTGTACGAGGCACCCCTTAATTACATGCAGAATTGAATTCAAAGCTTCACAGGTCGCTCTTCATAAGAGAACCACTAGGACATCCAGGAAAAATACATCATTCCTCTCAGCTTCCTCTGCCTGACCTGAGTCCAGGGGTCAGAGCCCCGCACAGGGTGCTGCTGCACTGCCAGGCACAGGTCAGGGGTCAGAGCCCCGCACAGGGCGCTGCTGCGCTGACAGGGACAGGTCAGCAGCACTCCAGACTACTAGACTGAGCTAACCACCTACAAAGGGACCCAAATGAATAAAATGTTTCCCCTAGCAATTTATTTCTTGCTTACCTGACAAGTAAGAGGGTGTAACAGTCGGACGTAGCTGAGCTCTGCTACCGTCAAAGTCATTGCCAGATCAGACAGAGAAACGCAAAATCAATTTTGTGGTTCTGCCAGTACACAGACCTTCTGCTCATCTGCATCTACCTATGAAAAGGACAAAGGCCATAGAGAAGTCTGCGTGGGAAGTTGCAAGGTGGGGGCTGGAAAGTGGTACTTCTTACTTTTGCTTCATCTATTGGCTAGAACTGAATCTACTGGCCGGACTCAACTGTATGAGAATCTAGGAAAAATAGTCCTACTCATGTCTAGGACAGAGAAACTGATATTAATGAAGAGCTAAGGTCTCCGCCACACCCTTTTTCAAAGGGAGCTTTAAATTAAGAATAAATTCAACAGCGTAAAATGACCACATAAGGAATATAAATGAGTGAAAAGGGCCTGCTAGACCTGTCCAAAAATTGGAGAACATTCCATGTCTAAAGGAGCCAGCACTATTCAAATTCAACAAATTTTTGCCCTGAAAAAATGGGAACACAGTGTTGCCAGATCTGATTTTTCAAGAGAAGTCAGAAAGCTAGGATTGTTTTTAATGTGAATTCTTCCAATATTAAAATGTTGGCAATTATATAATATTTTAAAATATGCAGGTCACACAAATATTTCTGAGTACCCCATTTGACCCAAAGAATGTTAATTGCAAACTGTTTTAAAAACTCAACTAAGCTCTAATAATATAGCATGTTTAAAAAAAAAAAAAAAAAAAACTAGGCTTAGTTCCCTGATGCATGTTTGCATAGGCTGAGCTAATAAAAGAACAAATAAACTTCAGAATGTAGACATAAGTATTATAATAATTAAGCAGCATTAATTAATACTACCTAATTAACAACACTAATTAATTTAATTAGCTACCATGTGCTAACTGAGCAGCACAATTTACAGTGAAGCCACAAAAGGCGGGGCCTGCCTCTACCTCTGTAAATCCTGTAAATAACGAGAAGAATCACAAGTGAACTCAAACATATTTCTTAGTTTATTAACTGTTTGGAAATTAGCCTATAATTTATTTAACAATTGCTCACTGTATTACAAAATACTGTGTTAGCTAGGCACAGAGAAAATGAATCTGATTAAATTGCTTCCCTTGAGGAATTTATATATTTTTTTAGTTCAGATTGATATGAGGGTACAAATATTCGGGTTACACTGTTTTCATTTCTAGGGTAAAGTTCAAGTTGTAGTTGAGTCCTCACCCAGGGTGTTCAGCACACCCCCACATTGTGCTCATTAGGTGAGATGCACCAATCACCCTCCCTCCTCCTCTCCCCCCTCACTTGACCATACTTGTGTTTTTCTTTCATATGGGCATGTGATTGTTTATCTATTGGTTTCTTATTAGTATCGAGTACACTGGATACTTCCTTTTCCATTCTTGTAACACTTTACTAAGAAGAATGTTCTTCAACTCCATCCAGGTAAATATAAAAGATATAGAGTCTCCAAGCTTCTTTATGGAAGAATTTATATTTTAATAAGAAAATAGTATAAGTAGGTATGACATCAACATCAAAAGAGCTCTATGTGAGCTGCGACTGCAGAGTTCAGACAAAGAGGAGATGGCATGTGACCGAGGTGACAGAGATGGTTACAGGAAGGAAGTGGCCTGTGAGAGTAAGATGTGAAATGTAAAAATGGGGGAATGAGGAAACCACAAAAAGCCCAGCACAATAGCAGAGACATAGAACTTGGAAAAGTAAAGGTGTGAGTTAGGATGGTGGGAAGTAAGAAGTCTATAACAGCTTAATTCTTTATTCCTTCAGTAATGTGTAAAATCTTTAAAGCTCATCAGTGGAGTATTTTCCTTGCAATGCAACAGATATATAACAAATGGATGCCAAAAGTCCATAGAAAGAAAGTAAAATGTTAGTTATGTAAATTTTAGTGACTGAAAAATAGGGTTGATGAAAGTTGACATTTGTTTTCAAGACTTATTAAGCATTCTTCTGATTTCCTCCTGTTATATCCTGCAGCATCTCGAAGGGCTGTCATGAACTTCTTGTACCAGAAATCTGCAGTAAGTCAGGCCCTGAGCTTTCTGGTTACAAGCTGCTTTTGTTCCATCAGTCACCTCCTGTTCTGATTTCCAATAGGTGACATTTGCATGATTCCACCTGGCCAATTTCTCTCTTCTCAAGGCCATATTGTTTCAGTGACATTTGAGAACTTTCCAAATTGTTGCTTCTATATTATCTGCAGTTTGTGGAAATTACCTCTGCTGTCAATTTCTCATGGAAAGTAGTCTCAGAGATATTTGATTTGTTTATTTTAAAGAAATACCTTGATATTTTTTTGCCCTGGATTTATAATTTTGTTTGCTTTCACAGTTCAGATAAATATTTTCTGAAGTCAATCTAACTATACTGGCCAAATACATTATGAGATTTTCTAATAGGCTTTGAAACATCCTTATGTATGACAAGTAGCAGAAAGTAGTAAATTTTTAACTGATGTCAAAGGGTGGTAGATTCTCCCAGTTTGTAACATTTCCCATTAGCCACTCTGAAACTCCTCTACTTAGCAAGATAACGATCTCTATTTTGAAATTTCTCAATTTCCATCTCTCATCAAATCTGTGTCAAACCCACAGGCTACACTAATTTTATTCCCCTCTGCTACTGATATGTTTCTATTTAATAGAATAGCTATCAGTTTAGACTCTTTTATATTATGAGTTTTTAGAAAATAAAACATGTAGTCTATTGGGCAAGATTTTAAAAATCAGTTTTTATAGTTCTAAACCATTATGTTTATTATCATTATTTCTTTTGGAATTTCAAATTTCGGCCTTGATATTATCAATGCTGTTACCATCATTGTTATTATCAATATTAGTATTTATGGTAACAGTATAGTATCTGATGATTCAATATATGGGCCTGAATTTACTAATGCACAATGTATTCTACTTATAGCACCGTGCTACTAAGCTAAGTCAAAATAAATATTCAGGGAGGCGCCTGTGGCTCAGTCGGTAAGGCGCCGGCCCCATATACAAAGGGTGACAGGTTCAAACCTGGCTCCGGCCAAACTGCAATCAAAAAAAAAAAAAAAATAGCCGGGCATTGTGGCGGGCGCCTGTAGTCCCAGCTACTCGGGAGGCTGAGGCAAGACAATCGCTTAAGCCCAGGAGTTGGAGGTTGCTGTGAGCTGTGTGAGGCCACGGCACTCTACCGAGGGCCATAAAGTGAGACTCTGACTCTACAAAATAAATATTCATTGTATATATTTTTCAACTTAGAAGCATAGACTGTTGGTGTGTGCCACACCTTCTAGGGGCAAGACATGATTCCAAGAGGGTCTTTACCTAAGGATGCAATCAGTGTAACCTGGCTTATTCTACCCTCAATGAATCCTCAACAAAAAAAAAAAAAAAAAAAAACTTCTGAATCACATCAGTGGGGGCAAACATCAAAACAAAGGCACAAACATTAATTAATGGTGCTTGACATTACAGAAATCACTCAAAAATGATCTTAAAAAAAATCAACACTTCATTTATATGTTTGACAACTCTAGCCCCAGATTTATCTCTCAAAAATATTTATTTTTTCTTCACAAAAGAAGGGTATAAGACCTTCCCCCTGCAATGATGGAATTTGTATCTTGGAGATGACTTTGAAAAAATACAATATGGAGCAAGATTGGACAATATTTCCAAGTGCTCACTTGTATTTCATTTCATAGGCTAATCATTATGTTCATAAAAATATAGCTGGTTATTATAAATACATAGTCTCTCATGATAGTTTATCATTTATTATTTTGTATTAATACATTTTGGGGACATTTCTGTAGCTCTCTCAAGGTTTTAGGCAGTTGTGCAATTTAAAATACGCATTTTGTACAGAGAAAAAACCTTTTTATTGTCTAAGCCCACATCTCATTGTGGCGTTCTATAAATTCAATTTTGTAGGGAAAAGAAAAATAATTCTACACATTAATCCACATGTATAGAATTTATAAGGTACATTTACATGAATTTATAAGGTATATTTACATCTGTATTTACATATATTTGTAAAAATTTTATATTATTGTTATTATTGGTCATACTTTGCTAAACTGTGGTTTGGGTTGTTTTAAGTGTACCTATTTATTTCATCTTCAAAATGCCTATTTTCAGTATACATTCCTAGATAAATGCCACCAAATGACTTGAAATGATTATACTTCTGAGTATCAGGTTTTAAGGTACAATGTATATTCATCGAACTGTATTTATAAAATCAAGTCTCAAAAGTACCCTATTCTCGGGCGGCGCCTGTGGCTCAGTGAGTAAGGTGCCGGCCCCATATACCGAGGGTGGCGGGTTCAAACCCGGCCCCGGCTGAACTGCAACCAAAAAATAGCTGGGCATTGTGGCAGGCGCCTGTAGTCCCAGCTACTCTGGAGGCTGAGGCAAGAGAATCGCTTAAGCCCAGGAGTTGGAGGTTGCTGTGAGCTGTGTGATGCCACGGCACTCTACCGAGGGCCATAAAGTGAGACTCTGTCTCTACAAAAAAAAAAAAAAAAAAAAGTACCCTATTCTCATATTTTTTGAGCTAACATACAATACTGTAGAATTGTTGCAAGTGGAAACCTTCCATGTTTGGTACTTTTGAAAGAACTATAAATATAAGCAATCCAATTTAGCAATGATAAATGCTGCCTTCCAAATTCCAATCATATTTGTCCTTAGTTATAGCAATTTCCAATAAAAAAAAAAAACCCTTTGGTGATGCTGAGACATGTATCATTTTTAAGACCTAGGAATAAAGACCTGGACTCAGGCCAGTCATGTGAATTGTGGGGATAGCCATTCCAAAATATCTTTTATAGTTATCACTGCTCACTTGTCCTCATGATCTATGGGACTGCCCCAGCTTCCTCCCCAATGAAAAAAAACTTTTTATTTTCCATTATTTATCTTGTTCTTCTTGCATGCTTTCCGCCTTGCTGGAAGGTATTATTCAACTTGTTCTTCTCAATAATCCCCCAGCAACCTTGCTATCAAAATACTGTAATGACTATTGTATTTTTTTGTCCTATCACTTCCTCTGAATAAGAAGTAACTCTTTTGAAAGTAAAATTTTCAAATTTTCCTTTATAATCTAAGAAAGAAATGGAATGGGACAGGAATTTTTCAAATAAGCAAATGGCCAACTGTCATTTAACAACTCAATCTCAATCAACTGTTGTATATTTTGACATTGGCCACACACACATCATAAATTTAATAACAGCTTTTTAGGGAAAAGAATACCACGCATTAAGGCACACAATTGGTTTTAACTGACTGAGAAGAGCATATCTGTACTCATACAAACATCTATCACTCAGTTTTTGAGTATGGCAGGCACAGAGCTGAACCACCCAGGAGGACATGCTGCCCAGGTAAGGGGGAGGGAGTCGGCACACAGCTTCTAGCTGTTGGTTCCTTCAGAGTCTGCCTCAGCTGCAAACAGTCGTGGAGCCTTGCCTCATGTCCTTTCCTAACTACCCATATCTTGACGCAGCAGAGTGAGAGCATAAAGGACCCGCAATGTTATGCAGACACAGGACACTGACTGGCAGAGGATCGTGGCTATGTTGGGCCACCTCACAGTTCTCTCCCAGTCCAGGGCTCCCACATCTCCTCTCCTTCCACAGGCATTAAGCCCCAGTAAACCTCTGGAACCCCAAACTGCATCTCAGCACCTGCTTCCAGAGAGGCCAGCCTGCAAAATATGGTCGGGGTGATTCCTTTTTACCATCAGATTCTGAAATCCTTCTGAATTGAGTTTGCCATCTGATGTTATTCACAGCATCATAGTGGCACACCTTTCTTCATAGTCCACACTTGTGATCTTGTAGTCTTTGCAATATTTAGAGTAACAGTGTAATCCGAATGTGTCCTAGTTTAATTATAGACAGTGTCTTAAGTAGAGAGTTAGAAATCTTTTTGTAACTGGCAATGAAAACCCAACTTTAAACAAAAGTATTGACCTCATCAGCTCAGAGAACTAAAATGGTGTAACTGTGGATGTGGGGAGGCGAGGACAGGGCAGGGGCTCCGCGGCCGAGTTCTGCTTCTCCTGGTCTCTGCTGACCAGAATGGTCAACAGGAAAGATGGTTTGTGTCATGATACCTACCTGCTTTCATGGGTGGCAGAGCTTACAGATTCAGCCATAACACAGAGATTAGATGGTGCTCTCTGAGGCCCTTTTGCCAAAAAAAAAAAAAAAAAACTCTTAAGGTAAGGAAAGGAAATCCTGCAGGGTAACAACGTGGATGAACCTTGACGACATTCTGTTAAGTGAAATAAGCCAGTAGCTGAGCACACTGGCTCATAATCCCAGCACTCTGGGAGCTGAGGCAGGTGTATTCCGTGAGTTCAGGAGCTTGAGACCAGCCTGAGCAAGAGCCAGACCCCAACCCCGTCTGTACTAAAAAATATAAGAAATGAACCAAGCATCATTTCAGATGCCTGTAGTCCCAGCTACTTAGGAGACTGAGGCAAGAGAATCGCTTGAGCCCAGGAGTTTGAGGTTGCTGTGAACCTGCCACCTCCGGTATATGGGGATGGCACACTACTCCTTGAGCCACAGGTGCCACCTCCTATCTTCATTTTGAATCCCCAGACTGCATGTCAGCTCTGTTTTAGTTTTGAAAAATGAAAAAGAAAAATAAATGAGGTAAGAAGAAAAAGGATAAAGAACAACCTATAACACAAACTGATACTTGCTTGCAAAAAAGTAAGTAACCAGTACTTACACTGCATGATAAGAATCCAGTTACCTGTAAGAACCTCAGGTTTAACACTGTGATTTGAATTCAGTCAATACTTAAAAATAAATCTTAATCTACAATTTTCCTATTTTCTTCTTTAATGTGGTATTGTACAAGGTGTGGGAATGGAGTTTTGCTCATGCTTTTTGTTTTGTAGAAAATCAAGTTCTGAACTTCCCTTTATCTGAACCCAGATATAGATTTCTATCATCTCATCCTCTGCACACCAGACCCCATTACAAATGGGGAGCTCCCCAGAAATTCTGCCAGCTTTTGACAAAGCCAACTCACAGTTACCAGGTTTGGCTGCCCCAAGTGCCTCCACTCAGGACAACTGCTGCAACCCAGAACCCGTCGAATAGTACATGCTCGTGTGGACAGATGAAAAACCCATTAGGAAGGATGACCAACTCTGTGTTCCCACGTTTCCAGGAAAGAAACCACATTTAGAGTAGGAGCAAAGCAAAATCACTAGGGTCAGCAGCCTTTAAATCCACTGAATGTCTAGCCTCTTTCAAGATATCATGTAACTAGAACCCTTCTGGTTAGCTAAAGATGTGCCTTCCAGAATAGCACATGGGTTAGGGCTAGACCAAAACCCAAGCCCACCAACCACATCATGTACTTTTCCTTAGCTCTAATTTTTCTCAGCTGGAAAAGTGTTATACAAACAACTGACATACAAGAACACAACTAAGTAACTTGCGAGCAAAATATGATTATTCCTCAATAAAGGAGAAAGTACAATTGTAAGGCTTAAAGCCATTTGTAAGGAATAATTAGTGAGACTTTTTCTTTTTTTTCTTTTTTTAATTTTTTATTGTTGGGGATTCATTGAGGGTACAATAAGCCAGGTTACACTGATTGCAATTGTTAGGTAAAGTCCCCCTTGCAATCATTTTTCTAAATTAACTCGGCACGTCCTATTTTTGTGTGGCAGAAAAATGTACCTACCTTCTTGGATCACAATGACAGGAAGGACAGCACCCTCTGAGGCAAGGACATTCTCTCCACTGCCTTGTGGGGTCCTGGGCCACTCCTGCCGCCTGCCCGCTGGGCTAGCACACACCCACTGAAGGAGGAGGGACAAGTAACCAGTATGCAGGGAAGTAGCCTTGCTTCTGTTGCTGGCTTTTCTTTTTTTGTGCATATTTTAGGATCTTTTTGGCCACTATGTTTCCACTAAAGCTTGGAACCTATTTGGTTTATCTGCAAATGAGGATCATTCGGCTCTTCTGAAATTTACTTTGAGGGTGATCTGAAGGTAATGTCTAACTGAAATATTTAACCAAAAATTTGCTTAATTGAGCCAGGCAAGGTGGCTCATGCCTATAATCCCAGCACTGTGGGGTTGAGGTGGGTGGATGCCTGAGCTCAGGAGTTCGAGACCAGCCTGAGCAAGAGTGAGACCTATTCTCTACTAAAAATAGAAAAATTAGCCAGGTGTGGTGGTGCATGCCTATAGTCCCAGCTACTTGGGAGGCTGAGGTAAAAGGATCACTTGAGCACAACAGTTTGAGGTTGCTGTGAGCTGTGACGCCAAAGCACTCTACAGAGGGTGACAGAGTGAGACTCTGTCTCAAAACAACAACAACAAATTTGCTTAATTGTATACATGGGGGTATCTGAGAGATGTAAGCTCACCACTTACAGACATAGATGGAGACCCTGCTCGGGGGAGGACGTCAGCTCTTCAGATAAGTCTACACATGCTTTCCTACACCCAAAGCAGCTCACACAGTGGAGGGTGGGGGGGAAGGGGGAGGGGGCACAATTTAATCAGCTCTGCCCTTTTTTCTCATTTTTTTTTTTTTTTTGTAGAGACAGAGTCTCACTGTACCGCCCTCAGGTAGAGTGCCATGGCATCACACGGCTCACAGCAACCTCTAACTCTTGGGCTTACGCGATTCTCTTGCCTCAGCCTCCCGAGTAGCTGGGACTATAGGCGCCTGCCACAACACTTGGCTATTTTTTTTTTTTTTTTTGCGTTTTTTGGCCAGGGCTAGGTTTGAACCCACCACCTCCGGCATATGGGGCCAGTGCCCTACTCCTTTGAGCCACGGGCACCGCCCCTTTTTCTCATTATTATTCATGTCAAAATTTTCAAACTCTGAGGCAGGGACATTTTCAAATTTGTCTGTGGGTAAATTGCTTAAGCTAGTGAATTTTGGAGTATGCACAGCAGTGAAAACACATGCGCACATCTAGAGGGGAGAGAATTGATGTTGGTGAATGAAGATGTCTCAGGAGAAAATGTGGCTGACTGGGGATCTCTTTTGCAGGCATGTGAGGCGTGTGTATGCACAGATAGTAATTTCTGAAGCTGTATCATCTCCCTTAGGAGCTGCCCAGATACCAGCAGCAGCCTACCTGGTCTCCTGCAGTGCTGGGGTCTATGCTGGTGGGAGGGCTGCAGCCCAGCGGATCATCACCTCCAGGAGCACCCGAGGTCTTCTCCCGGGGTCTGCAGCTGGAAGCCCACTCAGGCAGTCGGAGTTCAGACTTTTTATCCAATGATCAAATGCTTAGATCGTGAAGTGACGTAAACTCCTAAACTCCTTTTAGATAAAAATAGTTCCAGTAGTTCCAAAAAGGGATAATAGCCTCCTCTTCTCTCACGCAACTACTAAAGAATGTGTCATTTTACAAAGTAGGTTTTGAATTTTGTTCCCTGCTATCCTAGTTCCTTTATTCTTCATGTTATATACCACAAAATGTATGTCATGCGTATTTTTCTTCTCATAGTCTCATATCAATATTTTGAAAAAACTACTAAATACAATGCTTCTGTTTTTGCCACCTTAATAAAGGATGAACTTCTGTATAGTTATGGGACATAACTGCATTCCTGATCCTCTCACATTTTTTCTTATCTCCGAACTAAAACTTTGCTAAAACTTTGCTAACAGTAGAGTTGTTCACTGTTTCCTAAACACCAAACTCACTCCCCTATCTGTGCTATCCTGCCCTTTCTCCAGGGTCCCCCCACCTTTGTCCCCACATAGCTCTCCACTGTCTTCAAAGTTCTTTTTCCCCTGGGGCCCTGAAACTTCCTTTGACACAGAGGTCCACACTACAGGCTCATTATAAAATATTACAGATGCATCTGGGGTCAAGTTCTAAAGTTGCAAGTTGTCTGGGATTATTCACTCTGGCATAGCAAGTCGAAACCTATAAAAGTGATGACATTGAACTATTTTTAACCTACAAAAATAGCAGTCACAGATGGTTCAATTTAATACATGCATTATCTTACCCCCCAAATTCTCTTTGTATTCCTAGTATCTGCAGAGCTCCTTATATTGTATAGGTGTTTTCTACTAAAAAAAAAAAAAAAAAGACCTGGCTATCCTTAAATTGGTAAAATAGTAGATAAACCTTCCATTTTAATCTGCAGATGATTCTAATCCTCTAATATATTCACTATGGATGATTTGGGATGACTCTGCCAAAATATTCTAGAACTTTAAAATATGAATGTAAATATAAAATGTAACTATAAAACTTTAAGGTACTCGAAGTTATGATGTTAGGCATTGAATGATAAATATTATAGGTTTCTAATAAATTCTAAATATTGAAAAGGTCATTCACAGAATTTTTGTCAGTAAATTCTACATTCACTAAAACATATTTCATATTTATTATATAACCCACTTAGAAAAGAACATTGAAATATTACATTTTTGAATACATTATATAGATTCCTCCATCCCTCTCCTTATTGTGGCCTTAATTCTCTACATAATTACATTAATTACTATTAGATAACTGAAACTGGATTGGAAAAAATCTAGTGAGAAAGCTTACATATTTTTAAAGCTAAGAGACTTAAAAGGTATTTGATTATGAAGTGCAGGGCCTTATGGCTTTCCAGATAAAAGCATCTAAAACAGCATATTGACTGTTGAACTGAATTCAGGATCCTAAGGGCAGGATGCAAGAACAACAGTGCTGAAACACAGAGCTGGGCAGCCTATTACCCTGAGGACTTCCCCACTGGTCGGATCGGAATTGCATAAGGAAACCGATCGGAATTTCACCACCTTCTTGTTCTAGTCCTGTGTAGATGGATCAGAGAAATCCAGATTTGTTTTTCAGTGATTCTACTTCTTACAGCCACATCTTCCTCAGCTGAGGAGTCATGTCTTTAGAACTTGACCCCAGATGCATCTATAATATTTTATAATGAGCCTTTCATTCATGTGATTTCAGAATACACAAAAGACTGCATGAAGCCACGTAAAGATCTGTTTTAGGGGGAAAAACTAGAATGAGCTTCATATTAATTGACTCAGACTTGCCACTTAGGAGCAACTAAAAGAAACTCTCACATTGGTTCCTATTTCTAATCTTGAGATTTACATGAACTGCTGAGGCCTACGTGCTGAATACAGGCTATTCTAATGCCAGAAACACAAGAATAGGTCAAACTTCTTTCAAGGATGGTAGGAAGCCCACCTCAACCCCCAAGTTCTTTCACTGTCTTGAGATAGCACTATGGAATATTTTAAAATACGAGACTTTTTTTCAAAGATCTTCTTCCTTTATGGTCCCAAAAACACAGTCATCTTTAGCCATCTTAATCTTGCTTGTTCTTGGCAGAAAACTAGAAGAGTCTTTCTGCTGCAAAGTAAACAGAGGTTGGAAATGTAAATGAGAGAAAATAATTTCCACAACACTAACAATAAAACAATTGAAGGAGGTTAAAACTCTATTAAAAGGGAGACAGAAGGTAATGTTTCTTTAAGCAATGGTTATTTTAAATGGTTTGCTCCTGTAGAAACTTGATTTAGGGGTAGGTGTGGGTACAGCTGTTAAGGTGAGGAGGGCACCCCCTGCTGGTTTGCAAAGGTAGACATGTCAGTCTTTCTGGACTCTGGGATGTTACACCAGTTGCATTTAACTCTCTGTCTTGTCCTTTTCTCTTCCCTTAAAGACTTTCAATTTTTAACTTTGTCGAAGTCTTTGGTGTACACCCCACACAAATACAAACTTTCAAAAAGTATTATACTTATTTTAAAGCATTTTAAGAAGTCATGGCTACCCCAAACCTTTAGCGAGCGGTCTGTCTTCAATATTTATGAAATCTCAAAGACAGGGACATAGAGAGTAGAGCATGAAAAGAAAAAAAAACATGTGGGCACCTCGATGGGCAGAGAGACCATTTTTCTCTACAAGAGATTTGTCTTGGTAGAGAGGCTCCATCATGGAGTGGTTCAAGGAACAAACAAATGTTGTTTGTAAACAACAAATAAAGACTGCTTGGGTTTGAATACCTCTTCCGCTGTCTCACTGGCTGTGTGACTTTGGGAAAATTACTTAACCTTTCTGTGTTTCAGTTCTCTACCCTATAAAGGATAAAAATAATATGTAGGTTGTTATGGGTATTAAATGAATTATAGATGGAAAGCAATTATAACAGTGCCTGGTTCAGGATGGGTTCTATTTTATGAAGGGTTGCTAAATAAATGGATATTCAATATAGTTGGACACCAGGTCCCCTTCTGACATGGTGGTCCTGTTCAGAGCGTGAGGTGGTTGTGTGTCTGTTTTAGGGTCACTTGTCACCTGAGAGGACAACTGACTCATTCACTGTTGTGCTGTGTGTTGTGTTATCTGTTGTTCTGACACAGTGGCTCTCAAACTTGAAAATACATCAGACTCATCCTGAGGGTTCAGTTAAACAGGGATTTCCAGATCCCTCTGACCCAGTAGGTTTTGGGGCCTGAGAATTTGAATTTCTTTTTTCATTGTCTTTTGGTGGTGTTGCTTTTCAGACCTAATTTCTAGTAAGTGGTACTGACGCTGTTGGTCCAGGGACCACACATTAAGAACCACTATTCCAGGATAATGGTTCCAGTCCTGAGCATATATTAGAACCACTTGGGCAGCCTTTAAAAATTCGATTACCCAGGCCCCTCAGACCAATTAAATCAATCTCTGAGGGTACACCCGGCCATCAGGTTTAGAGCTCCCCAGGTGATTCCCATGTGCAGCGATGGCTGAAAATCACAGCTCTGCTGCTGTCTACTGCTAAACATGCATGAGTTTAAATATGAAGCAATTATCATATGTGTAAAGAAATTGAAGCGTGGGGTAGAGTGTCTTTCTGGGGTGCTTGTTATGAATGCTGATATTTTCCAAGCCCTCACCCCAGATCTACTGTGTCAATTTTAAGGGATGAGGCCCAGGATCTGTCTTTCCAGAAGCACCTCAGTAGTCCCTAGCGCACACTTAGATTTCTGCCTAAAGACACAGTAAGTGGTGGAGTTTCTGTCTCCTATCTCTGACCTAACCAGCCAGAAATGCTGTTATAATGAAAGAGAAACCTTTGCACTTAACTTTTACTTGTCCCCCTGAGCTTATTCACTCAAGAAAGGACCTTTTATACTTAACATATATGTAAAGACTGTACTTAATACTAAGGACCTTTATATAGACAGCAGACATTGTGACAGGTGCTGAATCAATAACAAATCCCATTCGAATGCTACTCAGACATCAATTTTCATTCACCTACACTAGGACTTGGCTGTAGAAAGGAAGAGTGAGCCAGGTTAGTTAAGGGAATGGTTCTGTGGTCAGACTGCTTGCTTCCTTCCACTATGATTACTGTGCAACTTTGGGCAAGTCACTTCACTTCTCTGTGCCCTAGTTTCCTCAACTTATAGGATCATGGAGGAATGTGTTAATTCACATAAAAGTGCTTGGAACAGTGTGTGGCAAAAATAAGGGCACAAAAATATTGTCTGCTGTGATTTTTTTTCTATTATTAACTGTATAGCAGATCTAAATGCTCAAAAAAGTATCTTATAAACTTAAAAGTTGTTTTGTACAAAGCACACTGCAGGAAACCTCTGAAACTAAAATACGGTATACTAAAATATACAAACGAGAAAGAGACATTTTCTTCCAAAATGCATGAGGTATAGAAGAAAATCACCAATGAGTTTTGTGTTCCTCTCGGATAGTTTCTATGTAAAAATTGTCTTATCCCTGCCGGGGGCTACAACAAAAAGCTATATTTTATGTCAGCCTCCAGTTGGCCCAACCTACAGAGAAGAACTTCTGAAAAACAGAATTCTGGATTATTCCTGGAAGTGGAATGACTCTGGATTAAAAAAGGGCAGATTTACCAAAATTACGATGTATTGATTACATAATTTTACTCACAGACCTGGCTTTGCTGAATGTGGTATTTGTTACTTTTGCTTTGTTCCGGGACTTCAGTCTGCTAAATAGATTAGTAAAATGTCAGCCAGCACCGCCCAGAGAAGCAAGCAACAAATACCCTATTTAACTAGCACATTGGCCCTTCCACCATAATCCTCTTAATGGTCCCAAAGGCTGCCAGTGAGCAGGTATTCCCACCTGTCATCTGTGCTTTTCTCCTTCACTCGCCAGAGGCTAAATGTTACGGAAATGGTGTCCCCAAAAGTTAAACGATCTTTGACGTTTAACATTAGTGGCTGCCTACGGATTTTGTGATTTAAGAAAGCTTTTAAAATAACTTTACAGGAGATGAAATGTACTTCTAAATTCTGAAATAGTCCACGGAGTGTCAGTCCACATGCTGAATCAAAGCCAAATGGGATTTTGGTTCATCAAAAGGCACCATTAATCAAATGAAGAATCAAAGTGAAGTTCAAGACCCTTGAATATACTTTATGTATGTAAGGTGAACTTAATATACCAGTCATGGTCCCAGCAGGAAACAGATGGTGCATTCCCGGGGTAAGTGGGGAGAGTTTTAGAAAGGAATTATTTAACTATTTAATGGAGGTGTGGACAGGATTAAAGCAAATCAATGAAGGGATGTTGGGGCCCCCAAGGCTGGCAATGACGAGGGTTGAGGGGCAATTTCATACCACCTCTAGGCCTGCAGGGGCAAGGGAACAGCTGTTACAGGAACTTGACAGCAGCTGTGGCTGTAAGGAGGCAAGGTTGCCTGACAGGAGCTGCAGCCTCCAGGGGAGGGATATGTCAACCACAGCAGGGCTGCAGGCGAAGAAATCCAGATCCAAGCTCCCTTCCTCCCCCAACCTTCTGCTGGACTTCCCAAGGAGTCACCTTCTACACAGCAAGGTCACAGGGCAAGGTGGGGAGTAAATCTGGAGGGACACCTCTAGTAAATATGACCCAGCCAGAACTTCAGGGAAAGAGTTTCAGAATTTTCTTAATTGGAAAGAAAAGAACTATTAACCAACTGTGCAGTTTGTGCGTATCTCAAACAGGGCACAGTGCTTAGACCTCAACAATTACAATCGTCTCTGTACTAATTGCCTTCCCCGGGAACAAATAAACTCTGAGACAGAATAAAGGGGTGAATTAAGTTATTTGTCATTGCTTACTATAGAATCAGACATTTCAAAATAAATGGGTTAAGTAACTGCAAACGAGGACTACCTTTTAACTGCACTTGACAGAATGTGCCAGTAATCAGTAAGGATGCCGTGATGAACTTTGTTGTAAAATAAATTGCTTTAAATAGGTATGCATGAGACTTCCTTTCGGTTAGTTTTATTTTTTTTTTTGAGACAGAGTTTCACTTTGTCACCCTGCGTTGAGTGTCACAGCTCATAGTAACCTCAAACTCTTGGGCTCAAGCAACCCTGTTGTCTCAGCCTCCCGAGTACTTGGGACTACAGGCACCTGCAACAATGCCTGTCTAGTTGTTTTTAGAGATGGGGTCTCACTCTGGCTCAGGCTGGTTTCCAACTCCTGAGCTCAGGTAATCCACCCGCCTCGGCCTCCCAGAGTGCTAGGATTATAGGTGTGAGCCACTGTGCCCAGCCTCTGTTAGTATTCTTAATAGAAATGTTCATATATTTGAAGCTTATCTCAATAATTTTTTAAAAATCAGTCAGATCCCAGAAATGAGAAATTAAAGCTCTGATATCTAATGTATTTTGTTACTATTATTATTTTACAATATTATAGTTTGTAAATGATCTTGTGCCATGAAATACAGAACTTGGGGGGATTACTTAGCATTTTTCTCTCTTCTTCTTCTTCCCTTCCCCCTCCCTATGTCCAAAGAAATAAAATCATAAGCAGTTTCTAATATTATCAGTTTCTCTGACTTACTACAATAAGGCCTTAAATTCATTATATACTAGGGGGACTAGAGTTGAGGAAAAAAGTGAATCTTTTTCGATAATACAATATTCCTGTATTTTCTCTTTCATCAACAGATCAGCTACTGTTAATAATATAAACGGCTGTGTGCAGTGGCTCACGCCTGTAATCCTTGCACTCTGGGAGGCCAAGGCGGGTGGATGACTTGAGCTCAGGAGTTCGAGACCAGCCTGAGCAAGAGCAAGACCCTGTCTCTACCAAAAATAGAAAAACACCTAGCCTGGCCTGTAGTCCCAGCTACTCAGGAGACTGAGGCAAAAGGATTGCTTGAGCCCAAGAGTTTGAAGTTGCTGTGAGTTATGACCCCACAGCACTCTATTGAGGGTGACAAAGAGAGACTCTGTCTCTCTCTCTCTTTCTCTCTCTCTATATATATATTATCACTTACATATAATCGCACATATATAATCACTTATTTCTATACAGCAATTTCCCTCTGGCTCTCTAAAATTTTGTCCTCTAGCTATATTCAGACAATTTTTGTGACTGTTGTTTATAGTTTTACCATTTTCTGGACTGGACCAGCTCTTCAAAAGGCTACCATTCCTAGGACATCAAATACTGAAACTTTCCTTTGTAAATCAATAAAGAAGTGCAGGGTGAGAATTGTGGTATGGGCCTAAAACTCTGTAAAGGCACAGGCCTAGCTAAAAATGCTGATAATAATCAGCCACTGTACTCTTTGTGGCTTCTCTATAACTGGTTTCTGGTGATATTATAGAACCACATACCAACACTAGAATGCCTACGGCTGGACTTCTTTGAGGGAGATACAAATTTATCTAAGACTCTTGTTTTCTCTTGTTTTATTTTCTGTCACACATAGCTAAAAGTAATCCTCACCAGTATACTTTATTTTAAAATATCTTTTATTTTATAAATAAAATTATCAATAAATTAATAGTGAATTGTTTAAAAGTTATAATTAACTTTTATAATTCTACTCTAGTTGAAAGTATTGCAAGAGGGACTTTACCTAACAATTGCAATCAGAGTAACCTGGCTTATTGTACCCTCAATGAATCCCCAACAATAAAAAAAAAAAAGGAGCAAATATTAACAAAATTGATTCAGGCTTCTTCAACAAAAATATTATGCTTATTTTTCTTCTGGCTTATGGCTAATAATTGCACTTAAGAATTTAACATGATTTTTTTTTTTTTTTTTTTTTTTGGTTTTTGGCAGGGGCTGGGTTTGAACCCGCCACCTCCAGCATATGGGACTGACGCCCTACTCCTTGAACCACAGGCGCCGCCCTTAACATGATATTTTTGTCATGGTTGTATGTTTACATTATTCTTTAGTGCATTTGTTTGACTCAAAATTTAATGATTTCTTCATAAACAAGTTAAGTCTTAACTTTCAAAACATTGCCTAAAGCTAATGAAGCTAATTTACCTTATGTTAGCAATAAAGTTCTTTCCCTCATTCCATCTTCCTAGAAGAAAACCAGCGTGCTTTAATCTGCTTGTACAGACCATCTGCTTCATTTATGGGGCTCATTTGGGTTATAGTTTCCTCAATTTATCCCCCCTGCTTCAGATTCTTCAAGACCATCAAACTCTTGAACTCAGGGTTTGCCTTGCAAAATAGAGATCTTTGTGTCCTAGCCCGTGCAAGCCTTCTACAAGTGCTGTGTGTTAGTTACGCTTTGTGTGTTTTCCTGGAAAACAGGGAACTGTCATGAACGTATATTTGTATAGTGATGTTAAGCCACAAAATGACTTTACACAACTATACTTTGTGAGGAGGCCTACCACTTGGTATGAGTTCCAACAGCTAAACTGTCTCACTCCTTTACATTCTTGAGTTCTGTTCTACTCATAGCTTTAGAGATGACATTCCAGATTGAAATGTAGACTATCCCTTCAACATCCTGAAAACTCATTAGAGGACGGGTTTGAATTTTTCTTTCTGAGAACCAAAATGAGTTAAAAAAAATATATACATATGTAGTTTTTGGAAATAAAACTTGTTGAATATTTGGATAAAGCAATACAAGAGTAATGACTAACATGCTGATTTTGCTATCCGTGAAAGAGAAATAGTTCTCAATTCATGTACAAATCTGAAGAATGCAATGCTGTGGCTTTTCTTGAAAACTTTAAATAGATGACTACCTTCCCTATTCTAACTACTTAGCTATTTATCCCTCAAGTATTTCCTGTAATAAGCCTCTTACATTTTATTTATCCACATTTAAGAGCACTTCCCCCTTTTAATGAGACCACTTCAGTTAATTACTTTTCTCTTTCTTCTTCTTTTTGTATAGATAAAAAGAACCTAAGAGGGCCCATCCTGCCTAAGAGGTTGGATTTTATTATTCTTTTTAAAAGAGTCTCCTTGATTCCTTTATTGCTTTGATTTACTACTCTCTAGTACATTTTGAATTATGCCCATTACTAAGAGGCAGGGAATTTATTTTCCCTGGAAAAATATTTTCAGTTCTAGAAAAAAGAGAAATAAGTATAAAATGCAATTATTTTCTTAGGAAAAATCTGTAAAGTCAAGTAAAGACCCTTGTTAACTAAAGATGCCACCATGCTTTTATAAAAGACTAAATTTAAGTGAAAATATTAGGGACGTTTCCACATGTTTTCCACTGTATATTTAAAGATCAGTGTAACAGTCTACAAAAATATTAAGTTTACAATGTCATCCAGGCATTAGCATTTGTAATCATTTTAAAAGATCAAATTAGGGCGGCGCCTGTGGCTCAGTGAGTAGGGCGCCAGCCCCATATGCCGAGGGTGGCGGGTTCAAACCCTGCCCCGGCCAAACTGCAACCAAAAAATAGCCGGGCGTTGTGGCAGGCGCCTGTAGTCCCAGCTACTCCGGAGGCTGAGGCAAGAGAATCGCTTAAGCCCAGAAGTTGGAGGTTGCTGTGAGCCGTGTGACGCCACGGCACTCTACCGAGGGCGGTACAGTGAGACTCTGTCTCTACAAAAAAAAAAAAAAAGATCAAATTATACTGTCTTGGGTGGTGCCTGTGGCTCAAGGAGTTGGGCACTGGTCCCATATACCAGAGGTGGTGGATTCAAGTCCGGCCTTGGCCAAAAAACTGCACACACACACAAAAAAAAGTATACTGCCTTATTTGGGACATTTTTATATCATCATGATGACAGGCAATTAAAAAGATTAAAATCTTAGCAAAAAAAAAAAATTTTTTTTTTTTTTTTGCAGTCTTTTGGGCTGGGTTTGAACTTGCTGCCTCCTGTATATGGGGCTGGCTCCCTACTCCTTGAGCCACAGGCACAGCCCAGCAATTTTTTTTTTTTTTACAGCCTGCTCACCAATGCTTTCAATGAGCCACCAGGCCTTTAATAAATAAATGCAGCCTAGAAAAATAAAGTTTAATTTTATATTGAGAAAAAATCATAGCTTTGATAGTTTCTTTGACTCAATGGCTTTCTCCAAAAGGCATTTTCATTTGGCACAATGGAAAAATCAAGAGGCTGTGAACTCTTTCTAGAGACAAACTCGAGACCTTATTTACAATCATTTCCACTGTGTTAAAGATCCCTGCAAGCTGGGTGCGGTGGCTCATGCCTGTAATCCCAGCGCTTTGGGAGGGCACGGTGGGTGGATTGCTTAAACTCAGGGGTTTCAGACCAGCCTGAGCCAGAGCCAGAGTGAGACTCCATCTCTCAAAAAAGAATAGCCAGGCATCATGGCAGGCACCTGTAGTCCCAGGTACTTGGGAGGCTGAGGCAAGAGGATCACTTGAAGTCAAGACTTTGAGGTTGCTGTGAGCTATGATGCCATAGCACTCTACCCAGGGTAACAAAGTGCGACTCTGTCTCAAAAAAAAAAAAAGAAAAGAAAAAAGAAAAAGATTACCCAAGATCCTGACTTTATGATGTAGCTTTTATGATAAACCCAAAAGCCTCCATGTGGGCGAAAGCAGAAAGAAAATGAGACAGAGTAGATGGCAGAGTTCTCTGTAATCCAAAGACAACTTCTCACTGGGAAAATGGCTTGAATTCGAAAGCCAGCCTTCCTTACACACTGCCATTCTGAGCTCTGAGCTGCCAAAGGAAGAGGAGCTCCCTTCTGTGTGGTTTGGATTTCTCCCTTCAGGACCAGATCTGCTGGCCCAGGGAATTCATGAGTGTAGTTTGGTCACCAAGTGTCAGCTGATGGTGGAAACTTAAAGTGAAAAATAAACACAGCCAAGAGCACTTACCATTTCTGGATTCTCTGCAGCTAGCTTTACCATCTTTTCTGAGACTATCTTTTTCAAGCAGCTACTCAGCAAAAAAGCCTAATAGAGCCAGAAATAAAGAACTCTCTCAACTATAGAAATTGTCATTCTCTTCCTTACCTCCTTATAAAACAAAGCAGAGTTTGAGCTCTGCCCTCCCATAGAATGCTTTCTAGAATTTAGTTCGCATAGGATGCAATTAGCAAGTAACCATAAATTTTCTCAATTACACAGATACAGGCAAAGTAAATTTAAAAAAGTCAAATTTAAAATGCCCAGGATCTCATTACTAATCTTTTTCCTCTTAACGCCCCCCACCACATCCCATGTTTTCTAGTATTTTAGAAACAGATCACGTTTTATGAGCAAGAAACAAAACTTATTTATTATAATCAAATAAACTGATCATGATCAATCTTATATTTAGTTCTATATGTATTTAAACCTATTATTAGGCATAAATAGTAACCTGTTTAAAAAAATATTTTAGCAGCTTATTGCTTTTACTGAACTAAAAAAAAAATCAGCTGTTTTTCTTCCCTTTCTCAGTATCTTTAATCCCTCTTTCAAGACTGATCATTGCCTCCAGTGTCATCTGTGGCTTAATCATTACAGTTGGTGGTACCAAGACACATATAGCTACACATGTTGTACACAAAGGCTGGGCATCCTTGCTCCAGGCTCTTCACTCCAACTTCAAATTTAAGGTTCTCTATGATTTTCCCACTTGCTCCCTTCCCATGAATCCTTTGTCTCATCCTGCTCTTAATTCTTGACAGTTTTCTCTTTTGGTCCTACAAAGTTTAAGACTTAAAGCTGAGGCTGCAGAATCCCAGCAGAGCTATGTTCAGGGATGGTCACGGTACTGGAGTGGATGATGGAAAGGAGGAAGAAGAGAGAGAAAAATCCCAGCTAGATAGTAGCCTGCGTAGAAAGCTCTTGCAGGGAAGGACATAGAAAGCAGAATTCGAGGGAGAAAGGGCTACATACAGATCTCAACATCTTGCGGGGTTATGAAGCATGCTAGAAATTAATTTTATGGAAGGGTAAAGGAGGGAAGAAAGAAAAAAGGGTTGCCACCAATAAGGGAAAGAGTAACAGATACAAAATTCATACATAAATTTTGACTTCCTGGCCTTGCTAAGAACTGGCCCTATTTGTCTGTGCATATATGTAACTTACATGAAACTAGAGAATGAAATAGTTAAACAACAAAACCCTGAGCTAATGCAGCCAGGAAGGATGTTTAATGGTACTAAACAAGATGCAAACCAATTCTGTATTCCCACACAAAGCACACAAGTATGGAGGCCGGAACTCTGTTATAAACTAGGTTAAGTTATGAAATACAAAGGGACTGAGCTTTTCTTTAAAGGGCCTATAAAGGTTTGGAGCCCAAAACCTTATTTGTGCTTGCAAGGCATACAAGCCACATCTCTGCCTTTTGCAAAAGTAGCCCTTGGGTACACATCAATAAAACTCACTCTCCAAAGGAAATAAGACTTTATTAGGAATCCTTTGAAGGAATGTTTATTGTACTTCTTTATAGTGGCTTAAACTCATTTGCTACTGAATAGATTAAAAAACCATAATAAAATTTAACTGCACTTAGCATTTTGCGGGGAGGGTGGTTGGGGGAAGGGTGTTTCCACCAAAATCTTTCTGTGTCTGTCCAAGTGAACCAAGCTACCATTCCGTAAGGATGTTTCACATTTAAAGTGAATCTAAGGACTCATTTCTTTAACCCAGAATTTTGGTTTAGTGCTTTGTGTTTTTCAGAGGACTTTCATATCATGACCACAATTGCACTAGAAGTAAAGTGTTGAAAGAGGGTGGTGATTACCAGAAACCAGAAGGCTCCATGGAATTTAGCATGATCACCAGGGAATAAAAGTTTACTTTAATATTTTGATTTCATCTTAGAACATCTGTAGTTTTGATTCCAATTTGAAATAGCTTAATTCAGTAAACAGAGTTTTTCGATTGGATTTGGTGTTAAGAAAATTAGGAGTTTTTGTTTTTGTTTTTGTTTTTTTTCAGTTATCAGCCTATAGTAGACATGGATAGTTGGCTATCCAATAGCCACTGCCCCTTCTTGTCTTTTAAGAGATGTTGATTTTATTTGGGATGATAAAATGCTTAGCTTAGGTGATGATTCATGCTTCCTCTAAGCCAATCATAAATCCTATTTCTCTTTGCTAGTTGCCTGATTTGCAAACTCCCCTGATTTGCAAAGAGTGGTAATAAGACCCAGTATGGCCAATGACTCAGCCCTACTATGAAACTAATTTGGGGCTCTCACATGAAAGCTATAACCCAGTTACAACTTAACAATAGGGGGAAGTGGGAAAGGGGGAGGTGGGTAGAGGGAGGGGGATCGGTGGGATCACACCGTGGTGCATCTTACAGGGGTATTTGCGAAACTTGTTAAATGTAGAATGTAAAGGTTTTGGCACAGTAACTGAGATAACGCCGGAAAGGCTATGTTAACCACTGTGATAAAAATGTGTCAAATGGTCTATGAAGCGAGTGTATGATGCCCCATGATCATATCAATGTATACAGTTATGATTTAATAAAAAAAAAAAAGACCCAGTATGGCCAATGAGACATAACAGAAAGTCTACTGGGGGATTTCTAGGGTAAAGCTTTTGCTTTCCAGATATGTGAGGTACAGATTAAGCATTCCTAATCCAAAAGCCAGAACTTCTGGAGCAAGGACAAGTGGAAAACAGTACAAATGGAGAATTCCACGCCTGACCCTGTGTGACTGGTAACAGTCAAAATTCAGGCACACAACACAGTTTTTATTGCTGGTCTTTAGCATCTGCTATGGGTATTCTGGTGGGACTACTTTGCTCAGTTACCCTGAACACGTAGTTTTTTTTACTGTATTTATGGACCGTCACACTTTCTACTATTAACTACTTACATGTGAATAAACGTAAGAAAATTATTACTTATTGGTAGTATATAAGTTCAGAGTTGGGAATGGTGGTCAAATAATCACAGAGCGTCCACATGGGTGGCTGAGCTAGTGACACCTTCCCTTTCTGATGGTTCAATGCATACCAACTTTATTTCTTGCATGAAATTACTTAAAATATTACATAAAATAATCTTCAGACTAGGTATATAAGGTGTATATGAAATAAGTTTTGTGTTTAGACTCAGTCCCACCTTCCAGATAACTATTATGTACAGTCATGCACTGCTTAATGGCAGGGATATGTTCTGAGAAACGTACTGTTGGACAATGTTGTCATTGTGTGAACATCTTGGAGTGTACTCACACACACCTAGATGGTACAGCCTGCTACACCCCTCGGCTACAAGCCTATGCAGCATGTTAGTGTACAGAATACGAGGGCAGTATAACACAACGGTAAGTATTTAGGCACCTAAACATCAAAAAAGTACAATACAAATATGGTATTAAAATCTTATAGGACTATGGCTGCCTATGTAATCTATTGTTTTCTTAACTGTTGTTATGAAATACAAAATCTAAAACCGTCCAAAATCCAAAAAAATCCCAAATCCCAAACCTCTGGTCCCAAGCATTTTGGATAAGGATTATTGGACCTGTAGCTTTTGATCTGCTTGGAAAAGGCCAAAGAAAAAAAGAATATCAGCAATCCAATCTTTACCTTTAGTGTTATTGAGATAATTTAAAATGTGTATTGGCTAAACCAGAAGTAAGGAAACAAATCCAGTCCACCATGTGTTTTTGTAAATAAAGCTTTACTGGAACGCAGTCCGGGGGCATCATGTGCTGTCTGTGGCTGTTTCCCACACAGTAATTGCAATAAGGATCTTAAGGACCTCAAATCCTAAAGTATTTACCACCTGGTCCTTTGAGAAAAATTTACAGATACCTGGTCTAAGGCACTGTTGGTTGAATCTCCTATTACTTGGTAACTAAATTCATTTCTAACTGATATGAAGGCCATGGTGACTAGCAAAATAAAACAAAATAAAAAGTCATTGCAGTCCAAAAAGAGAGTGTGTGGCACACTCCAGTGCCCTGCTCTAGTTGGGTTTGGGTAATGCGCTTTTTCCACCCAGCAAGCAAGACACAGAAGGTTTTTATGCTCTGCCCTGAGAACTTACCTGCTTGGTATAAATAACAAACCACTGCCAGTGACTATCTTCACTGTATTGAAATCTGAGCTCCAAGTTCTGGTTGAGAGTTCGCTGGGGCCCACCCAAATCCAGCAGAGTTCCCTGCAGAGGAAAAGATACTTGATATTCAATAGAAGTTTAAGTGTCTGTTAATGTGTTGGCCAAAATATCAAAATGAACAAGACTGTTCTTATCGCCAAGAAGCTATCAGTGGATTGAGGAGCCACGAAAGTAAACCACCACAGTGTGGTGTGGTGAGTGCTGGAGCGGAAGCAGACACAGGTCTATGGAAGTAAACAGGAATGGGCACCTAACTCAGGCTGGGAGGGGATGGGGGCTTGCTGGAGGGTGGGGGGCATCTGAGCAAAGTAGAAACCATCCAAGTGTGTTTTGTTTTGGAGGGAGTGAAGGTGAGAGGTGGTCCCTGGTAGAAGAAGGGGCAAGTGCAAATTCACTGAGGCAGAAAGGAGCCTGGCATGTTGGAGACACCATGAGGGATGGAGTGTGGCTGCAACTGGGGCTCCAGGCACAGAGGGTGGAGTGAAAAAAGGTTAGAGAGGCAGGGTAGGACCAGACCCTGAAAGCTGGCTAGGGAACATCTGTGACTTTTGCTGTACAGCATCTATCACTCTTTCCCCTAGTATGGGGTCTCAAATTCTTTTGGGAAAACCATCTCTCTTCCACTGGAGGTTATCTATCAGGGAATGGTGAGTCAGAAGGCGGCATAAGACATAAGGTTAGACCAGTTGAATAAGTGATTCTGTGTGTCCTCCATTTGATTCCAGAGTAGAGACACCCAAAGAACAGGCCCCAATAAAGAGTTTGTGTTTCCTATAAATCTGATCTTCTTTGGTCCCTGCCTTTCATAAGCTTCAGCTTTTCCTTTGAATCTGTAAATTACTACATATCATTCCAATAATTCCCTTTTCTACTAGCATTGGTTTCTGTTGCTTGCCACCAAGAAGCCATAACTCTTATAGGTTTTATAAGCTAAGGATCTTTTCCCTACAGAGGGCAACAGACATTAAGAGATTTTAGCCAGACACAGATGCGTACACCTGTAATCTCAGATACTCAGGAAGTTGAGGCAGAATTCTTTGAGCCCAAGAGTTCAGGACCAGCCTGGGTAACATAATAAGACTTTGTCTCAAAAAAAAAAAAAAATATATATATATATATATATATACACACACACACATATATACATACACACATACACATACTTAAAAGCTGGGGAGTAATACAATTAGATTTATATTTTTAAAATATTGGTCTGACAGCATCAGTGTAAAAAAATGAACTTGGGAATAGCTGTTTTCAGACATCAAACAACAGATAATGCAGGATTGTTAACCCAGAAAGAAATAAAATAAACAAGTGAGTCCCACAATTATCCCAGCTTACTGCCTAAAAGAGTTTTCAGGATGTAGCACAAGGACAGGGAACCCAAAAAGATCCCAAAGATAAAAAAAAAAAATCCCAAAGATCTTGTTGAGTTGAGGAGAAAGAGACGTTTAAAGAAGCTGAAGTTCAAACAAAGAGCAGGGCATTACACACAGAGCTCTGAGGCCTCCTCTCAAATATTTGGCTGAATAATTATCTATGTACATGGAAAGTACAACTCAGTGAGGCGAGGGAAAGAGCCGAAAAACAGTAACTTGAACAGTTCCAGGAGCTCACAAATAAGGCTGCAGAGAGTTCATGTTCCCATCAGTCAGGATAGAGCCACAAGGCCAAGATGTTGGGTAGAGGTCTAAGATGAATAGCTAATGAGTAAAAGGCTAAATTAGCCTTAAAGACTACTCTGGACTTTGCAAAAGCTTAAAAGCAAACCTCAAAAAAGTAAAACTAATCCCAAGTAACTTAACTGCATGTCAGAACAAAGTCTAATACTCTTTTAAGGAATTTAATAAAATTCAATAATGTAAAATGTGACAATGTTTGGCATACCACCAAAAGATTAGCTAGCATGAAAAAGAGAAGGAAAATATTATCTTCAAGCAGGAGAAAAATCAACCAATAGAAACAGATCCAGAAATGACAGACATGATGGAATTAGTAGATAAAAACATTACAACAGTTATTTAAAGTATGTTCCGCACACTCAGGAATTTGGGAAAAAATAGAAGCATGAGAAAGAGAGAAATAGAAGATGTAAAAAAAGTCCTAAATGAAACTTCTAGAGATGAAAAATACAATATTAGAAGTAAAAATTCCCTGGATGGTATAAACAGCAATACTAGACATTATATAAGAAAATATTAATAATCTTGAAGCCATAGCAATAGAGACCCAAAAATAAAGCAGAGAGAGAAAAATATACTGAAGTAAATGAAACAACCCATTAATAAATACAACTATACCCATTAGGTTGGCTGTAATAAATAAAAGACAATCAGATAATCACAAGTACTGGCAAAGATATGGGAAAACCAGACCCCTATATGCTGCTAGTGGGGATATAAAATGGTACAGCCACTTTAGAAAGCAGGCTAGCAACAGTTCCTCAAAAATTTAAACTTAGAATTATCATTTGACTCAGTAATTCCACTCTTAGTATATACCCAAGGAAAACAAAAACTTAAGTTCACACAAAAGCTTCTGAACAAATGTTCACAGCAGCATAACTGACAACAACCAGAAAGGTAAAAGCAATCCAAATGTCCATCAGTGGATGAATGGATAAATAAAATGTGTTGTGACTATTTGGTGAAATATGATTTGGCCATAAAGAAAATAAAGTACTGATAACATGCTGTAGTAAAGATGAACCTTTGAAACATGCCAAGTAAAAAGTTAGTCAGGAAGACCACCTATTACATGATTCCATTAATAGGAATTGTCTAGAATAGACAAATCTAATTTATAGGGGCAGAGAGCAGATTAGTGGGGTTTTCCTGGTTAGTGGTTGGGGGAATAGGGAGGTAACAGGTAAGTGGTTTGGGTTTTTTCTGAGATTAGAAGTGTTCTAAAATTGACTGTGGTGAAGGTTGCCCAACTCTGTGAATGCACTAAATACCACTGAATTGTACACTTTTATACAGGTGAATTGTGTGATACACAAGTTAAACCTCAATAAAACTTTTACAAAGAAAGACAATAATTATGTCACTTTGGTGGAGGAATATATATACATATCATCAAGAGAGAACAGAGAGCCATAAATAGATCCACATGAATGTGCCCAACTGATTTTTGACAGAGATGTAAAAATAACTTAATTGAGGAAAGGCAGCCATTTCAACAAATGGTACCAGAGCAACTGGACTTACGCAGGCCCAAAAAAGAAACCTTATTTTAAGTTTCATACTCTATATAAAAAATTAACTCAATGGATCAGGACTACATGTAAAACCCATAACTATAAAACTTTCAAGAAAAAAATAGTAAAACTTCAGAGTCTAAGGTTTAGCAAAGAGTTCTTAGATTCAATACCAAAAGTATAATCCATACAAGGAAAAAAAGTATAATCCATACAGGAAAAAAAGATAGGTTAGATTTCATCAAAATTATCTGCCAAAGACCTTTTTAAGAAGATAAAAAACTACAGAGTAGAAGAAAATATTTGCAAACTAGATGGTCAAGAAAGGACTAGTATCTAGAATACATAAAAAATTCTCAAAATTCAACAGTAAGAATCCAGATAATCCAATTAGACAATGAGTTAAACATCTGAGGAGACATTTCACTGAAGATGCACAGATGGCAAATAAGCACGTGAAGGATGCTCAGCCTCAGGATCCATGAGGGAAACGCAAATTGAAATCACAATGAAATGCTATTATAGGCAATTCCTGAGTTACAAACATCTGACTTTTGCTTATAAATGGAGACTAATATAGTAAGCCCCACAGTTGCAAACATTCGACTGAAGTTTGACTTGCACTTACGAATGGAGGCTCTCACAGGGATTAGGTAAATGTACTTGTTTCAACTTACATACAAATTCAACCTATCTCTTTTATAACTGGGGGATGCCTGCACATACCTAACAGAGTGACTAAAATAAAAAACAAAGACAACACCAAAAGCTGATGAGGATGCTGAAAGACTGGGTCACTCATACCTTGCGGGTGAGAAGGTAAAATGGAATAGCTGTTCTCTGAAACAGTTCAACAGTTTCTTATGATTTAATAAAAAAATAAAAAAAAAAGCAAACAGGCAATATCATAAGACCCTGCAGCCTCTCTTCTGGGTATTCATGCCAGAGAAATGAAGACTCGTGGAAAGACAAAACCCTGTACATGAATATTTACGGCAGCTCCATTCATTATAGCTAAAAACTGGAAACAACCAGATGTCTTTTGGTGGGTAAATGGTTAAAACAAATGTTGGCACGTGCATATCACGCCCTACTGCTCAGCAATAAAAGGAGACTAATGACTGGATGAACTTCCAAAGAATTATGCTGAGCACAAAAAAGAAAAAGTCAATCCCTAAAGTTACTGACATTTACAGAATACTCCAGAAAAATAGCAGAAGGCACATTCTTTTTAAGCACATATGAAATACTTACCAAGAAAGATCAAATTTGGGGCCATAAAGCAAGTTTCCATATGTTCAAAAGGACTGAAATCACATCAAGTGTTTTCTCTGACCCCTGGTGGGTAAGAGGGGGCAGGGAGAAGGGTTAGGGAGCCGTTCCACCCATCCATGTAGGCAACGCTGAGACTGAGCTGTGAGCTGGAAACAAAAGGAGATCTCCGAGGGATAACAGGGCTGGCCTCCATCAGCACTTACACATGCAGGATATGAGTGAGGAGAAAATAGCTAGTTTCACGATTCCTGGTTTGGAAGGTGGGGGTGGTGGAGAAAGTACCACTTACCAAGCCAGGGACCCAGGAGAAAGAACTCCACAACAGGCCGGAGAAGGGAAGCACGAGTCTGCCTTTGGGAAAGTTTGGAGACGTCAGTGAGATACCCACGATGGCATCTAAAGGGAGCAGGAAATCCTGGGCCTTGGAGAGGTTGCTGAGCAATTGATTTCAGAGAATCAATTGGGGAAAGATGCTAAAAATGGCCCCCTGGGAAACACCAGCGTTTGGGCAATGCTTGGAGGGAGAAATGGCCCATAGGAATAGCGGGGAAGGAGAGGAAGTTTTGAGAAGCAAGAGATAGTTGACAGTGTCAAATGCCCCAGAGAGGGCAAGTGCTAGACAGCTAAAAATTCCCGGTGAGCCCATGGATTTAACAAGTGGCCTCATCGTGGCTGCCCTATTAGCTTTTTCCCTTTACTAGTCAACCTTGGTTTCCTGTGCAAAGAGGATGATCCCACTTAGCTGAATGAGTTCTGGTGAGAATTTAATACAGAGGTGGTGGTGGCTAGCAGAGCACCTGGTACAATGTAGGGACTCAATAAATCTGATAGGAGTTTCTCTTGTAAGGAGCTGGTGATGCAAGCACAAGCCAGGGCTCCTTAGGAAGAGCTCTGCTGGTCATGGCCAGTTTTGAAGGGTAGTGATCTTATCAGCACTGAGCATATAGTAAGCACTCAATAAATGGTAATTGTTCAAGCAGCAGAGGTCTGCTTTTGGAAGGCAGGAAGATTGGTGTCTCTGCTGCTCTGGTTGAGGAACCCATGTCAGACTCCGGATAGGTTTTACCACTGAACGAAGTGCACTGTGGCTTAGATGCCACTCTACTCAAGGCAGGGATTCAGGCAGCAAACCTGTCTCCCCAGTGCCAACTTTGTCCTCCAAGAGCAACAAGATCTTATTTATTTTCTTGCCATTAATTTATTTATTTTTTGTTTTTAAGTTTCTGGTTATTGTGAGGGTACAACTAGGTTACAATGTTTGCATTTGTTATGTAGAGTCCCTCTTGTAGTTGTGTCCTGCAGCCAGGAGGTGCTCCATGTCCCACATTGTGCCCATCAAGTGGCAGCATCCCAACCCCCTTTCCCTCTCTCCCTCCCCCCAGAGCAACAGGATTTTAAAATCACAGTTGGAAACTTGCAACCATGGGCAAAGCAAGGTGCCAAGATACTCACAAGGAAAGTGACCCACCAGCACTTCCCCCTGTTCATCTGGAAAACAACGTCCTGGGTCTGGTTACTAGGCAGGGTGATGCAGCAGCTGATCTCGCTGTTGCCAATGGAGAGGACAGCCCTGCACCCTGGTTCCGGGCAGTCGCAGGTGCACAGGTCCAGCTGCATGTACCCGTAGTGCTGTACCTCCCGGCACAGCTCCAAAAACTGTTCCAAAATCAGGGCAGGTGATGGGTAGAGGGAAGCAAAAGACCATTTGAAGCAAGCAAAAACCTCACATCACAAGCTCCTGCCATCCTCGCAGAACACATGGAATCAAGACCTGGATGAGCATGGTGGCTCACGCCTGTGATCCCAGCACTTGGGAGGCTGAAACAGGGGGATTGCCTGAGCTCACGGGCTCGAGACCAGCCTGAGCCAGAGCAAGACCTCATCTCTAAAAATAGCTGGGCGTTGTGGTGGGCACAACTACTTGGGAGACTTAAGCCCAAGAGTCTGAAGTTGCTGTGAGCTGTGACACCAGGGCACTGTACCCAGGGTGACAGCTTGAGACTCTGTCTCAAAAAAAAAAAAAAAAGTGAAGCTCTATTTTGCAAGAGAGTTGATGATGAATAAATAACCTATTTAAAATGAGTATTGGTATTTGCTATTCAATAAAGGGGCATTATGATATCACTGTATGAAAACCAAGAGATGGAAATCTGCAAGGATTATATACTTGAAAAAACTATTTCTTTTAAGAAGACTGCATCTGAAAAACACAATATAGGTAATTACAGAAGGTATATTTGTATTTTAACTTAGATCAGTGGTGGGCAAGTACTTACATATAGTAAGTATTTTGAGCTTTCTGGGTATATGGTCTCTATAGCAACTACTCACCTCTGCCATTGTAGCACAAAAGCAGCCTTACACATTACATGAAAAAGTGTGACTATGTGTCAACAAAATTTTATTTATAAAAACAGTGGCCCATGGACCATAGTTATCCTAACTCTAATTTAGATCAGATGATTCTTTAAAGTGATTTTATTCATTTTTAATTCCAAGTTTTGTTGTATATATACATAAAATAATAGTTATTAACACTTTTGCTCCTTTAGCAGGAGAAGAACTTCACAAATAATGCTGGTTATTTAGCAGTACATTTCAGTTAATTTCAATGATTTCATTTTTTTCACCTAATTCATGTATTCAAAATTTTAAAAATGTATTATTATAAATAATATGATAAATCTAAGTAAAGCATTTATTAAAGAAGATAAAATTTGCTTTGTGGAAAAAATACAAGTATACATTTAAGGAGAACCTCGTAAAATATAATATTCTTAGTGCATTAAGAAGTTTATAGGGCAGGCATGTGCTTAGAATTGGTTGTGATACACACAATCTGTAATTGTGCCTGAAGCACCAGCAATATTCTACCCATCAAAAAAGAAGCTGTAATTGTACAAATTTGCAAATGCACAGAGAAACTCAACTCCAAGGTTTTTGGGACAAAGCTTAGGTAGAACCCCAGGGATTGGCAGGGGCGGGTAGTAAAAAATAATGTCAGTATGTACCGTTTCATCATTTTTTTTTTGTAGCCCATCAATAAAAATCTCAAAGTGTCTGAACCTTTGAAGAGTTACTTTTTATGTCACTCTAAGTATACATAAGTCCTCTAAATTTTAATTGTATTCTATTTAAAATCAACGCTGTAGTTGTGAACATTGGCCAAGTCAAAAGAAGAAAAACAGAAAAACAACACAGTGAGGCAGAGGCCATTTCTCCTGTTAAAATGTCTTGTTTGTCAGACTCATTCCCTGCTGGGGGGCAGGAGGTGTGTGAATTGGTACCACTTTTATGGAAGCTTTAAAAACAGATGCTTAGAAATATATCCTGGGGAATAATAGAACACATACTCAAAGACAGGATGTTGGCTGCAGTGTGCAGGGACTTCAGCCAGGAACTGTGGCAGGTGCTGTGAATCCACAGAGTAAGTATAAATTAGACACAGTCCTGGGCCTCGTGGTACTCACTGCCAAAGTGATTTATAGCAGCAAAAGCTACAAACAACCTGACTTCCAATAAGAGAAAGGTGGTTCGGCAGACGATGACATAATCATGAAAAAGAATGCTCTGTAGTCACTAAAAATAATTCTGAGGATCTATGTTAATTAACATGGTAAAGGACTCACGATCTACGGTCTGTATTTTTACATTTTTTTTTTTGGAGAGACAGAGTCTCACTTTATGGCCCTCAGTAGAGTGCCGTGGCCTCACACAGCTCACAGCAACCTCCAACTCCTGGGCTTAAGCGATTCTCTTGCCTCAGCCTCCCGAGTACCTGGGACCACAGGCGCCCGCCACAACGCCCAGCTATTTTTTGGTTGCAGTTTGGCCGAGGCCGGGTTTGAAGCCGCCACCCTCGGTATATGGGGCCGGCGCCTTACCGACTGAGCCACAGGCGCCGCCCTTTACAATCTTTTAACAACAAGCTTTCATTAATTCTATAATCAGAAAAATCAATAAAGGTTTTCTTTTTTTGAAGAGCCTTTCAGTGCTTTATAAATTACCAAAGCAGCTCAAATCCAACATGTTTCTTTAACCCCCTTCCAAGGGATTTCTCTTGGTAAAATATTTGATTCACCTTTGTTTGATTATCTTCTTTCTGGAGGGCTTCTAATTTCTCCCTCTGCACCTCTGTGGGTTTGGCCCATCCTTTTCCAATGTCCTGTACTGCCTTAAAACAACAGAAATTGTAAAATGAGCAATCTTAGCAGAAATTAATCTGATAAAACATACTTGTGTATGAAGCACTATTAGAACAGACCCAAGTGGACACATGTTTAAGGACTTAGCATGTTAGGAAGGTTACTTTTTAAATTAGTGAGTTAGGAAGAACAATTAATTTGGCAAAGAAAATAAAGTTAGCTTTTCCCCCAGCACTACCTGATCAAATAAATCCCAGACAGATCAAAGATTTAAATGTAGAAAAAAACATAAAAGAACTTGAAAAGATATCTTTTTCTGATCTTGATAGAAAATATCTTTTTAAGATATAAAGACCAAAATGTCATAATGAAGGAATACTAATATATAATTACCGAAAATATGAAGACCACCAGAACAAAACTAAATCAAATGGAAAACCAGGGGAAATGACTGCATCACACATGGCAAAACATTAATATTTATATAAAGCAATAAGAGAAATGCAAACATTCACAAACAAGGAAAATGGATAAAAGCCATGTATTGGCAATTAACACACACACAAAATCCCAAATGACAAATACATTTGAATCATAAACATCAATGTTAGAAAAAATTGTTATTGTTCATACTAATGTTGCCGTAATTGTTACTGTTTATACTAATGAAAAAGTTTCAGCTTATTAATTAATAACCTGTAGAGTGCTTATTATGGGTCTGGCAGTATTTGAAGTATTTCAGCTCAATCCTTATAGCCACTCTGTGTGATAGATGCTGTTATGATATGCCCCAAAATAGATAAATGAGTTACAAAATAGGAGTATAGCAGTAGACCTTAAATTTTTATAAAACAAACAAAAAAAAATGTTGTGTGCATACTTATGAGTCAAGACAATGCATGTGCATATAAATGAGATATACATGAAATAAACATATTGGCAAAGCTAACAGTTATGTGTGGGGGTGATTTAAGATTTAGGGTGACATTCACTTTCATTTTTGAACTCTTCCATATTTGCACCTTTTTTATGGGATGAAAATTTTACAATTTTTTAAAAAAATTAAAAATTGAATGTATTGTTGGGCCCTGTCTGGTCAGCTTTGGTAATTGCCAAGTGTTCCCAAACCTCAAATCCTTAATGGGTTTCTCAGTTGTTTCCTAATCCCTGGCAGGTTTAAGCAAAACAACACTGGGCCGGAAGGCAGACATGGCCTGGAGGACAATGGCCCTCTCTGGAAGCTCATCAGGGTTGTTCTGGAGCAGAAGGAAACCTGAAAGTAAGAAGGTTATTGTCTATTTTCAGCCTGCCTTCCTGCTCCAGGCCCTTTCCTGTGCTCATCCCTCTCCCTCTGGCACCTAGATCCCCTCCCCTTTAGCCAGCCTGGCCCTGGACAGCTTGGTATGAGCTGTAGTCTCATCAGCTGCATAACCCCAGCCTGTGCTACTGCGACTTACTGTGATTGAACAGCATGGTCCATTGTTCCTCAGTTAGATGGTCAACCTCCCAAGGGATGACCCTGTGCCCTCCGCCTCAGGAAATCTTGCCCAGTGTCCTACATACCGCAAACACTCAATAATCCTCTGCCAATTACCAGGTGCTTCTTTACACCTTAGTCTGAACATAAGTCTACGTGTTACGTCCCTCAGGGTCATGCTTTATCTCTGAAAGAAGAGAACACACTTTTGGACATTGTGGGAAAGGGTTTAGAGAGGAGAGAAATAACTAATATTTGCTGAGAACCAGTTTTAGATAGGTTTTCTCACTGACTTTTTCCCAGCTCCCGTAGTGCCCCCTCATCCTTGGGGGGGGTCCTTCCAAGACCTGTAGTAGTGGCCTGAAGCCACAGATGGTACCAGACTCTATATGTGCCATGGTTTTTACTGTGTTACACAACTTTGATAAAGTTTAACTTATAAATTAGGCACAAAACTCTTGCACTTTGGGGCCTTTATGAAGTAAAAGAAGGGTTACTTGAACACAAGCATTGTGGTACCTGGACAGTCAATCTGATAGCTGAGATATTATAAAGTGACTAACAGGCAGGTGGCGTGCACAGTGTGGATAGAGTGGGCAAAGGAAGGGTTTCAGTGCTGAGTGGGATGGAATGGGATGGAATGAGAATTCATCATGCTACTCAGAGCTGTGCACAAATTACAAGTTATGTATTGTTTATTTCTGGAATTTCCCATTTAATATTTTTGGACCATGGTTGACCACAGGGAAAGTAAGACTTCAAATGGGGGTACTGCTATATTCAGTAGGAGATGAACAAGTCTCACCATTTTATAGATGGGTAAATTGAGGTTCAGAGAGGTTATGACATTCAAGATAACCCAGGAAGTGAGTGGCAGGAATTAGATTAAACCCATGTCTGAGCACTACCCTCAAGCCCTCTTACCCTTGCCCAAGCCACTGACTTCTTACCAGGTAGGCACATACCTGCCCCAAGGCTCTCTCCTTGTTGCTAAGTGTTCTCAGAAATGAATCTACAGGCTTGGCGCCGGTAGCTCAGTGGTTACAGCACCGGCCATATACGCTGGGGCTGGTGGATTCGAACCCGGTCCAGGCCTGCTAAACAACAATGACAACTACAACAAAAAAGTAGCAGGGTGCTGTGGTGGGCACCTATGGTCCCAGCTACTTGGGAGGCTGAGGCAAGAGAATCACTCAAGCCCAAGAGTTAGAGGTTGCTGTGAGCTGTGATACCATAGCCCTCTACTGAGGGTGACATAGTGAGACTCTGTCTCAAAAAAAAAGAAGAAAATAAATGAACCTACACACCACACCAGAAAGGAATCAGCAGGGACATGAAGAACTAAGCACATTTTTCTTTTTTTTTTTTTTTTGGCAGTTTTTGGCCGGGGCCGGGTTTGAACTCTCCACCTCCAGTATATGGGCCGGTGCCCTACTCCTTTGAGCCACAGGCGCCACCCTAAGCACCTTTTTCTTTCCTGAATTTACTTTATGTTAGGACCCTGAAAGGACTGTTAGCACAGGGCAACAACCTCAAAAAGAAGGCATGGCTACAAAGGAAGATAAACAGGACTCACGGTGGTAAGTATTAACTGAAAATGTAATCAGTCATCAGTAGACTAGCATCCTCAAACACAGATTCAAATGGTCTACAGCAGAGGTAACACAACTGTTTTTGTTTTATTACCTTTAAAGAGTTGGCCCTACAAGGGTACATGTGAAACTTACTAAATGTAGCATATAAATGTCTTAACACAATAACTAAGAAAATGCCAGGAAGGCTATGTTAATCAGTGTGATGAAAATGTGTCAAATGGTCTATAAAACCAGTGTATGGTGCCCCATGATCGCATTAATGTACACAGCTATGATTTAATAAAAAAAAAAAAAGAGTTGGCCCTGTTTATGGGTTCACAAGTTATCACTCAAATGCACTATATATAGCACCTCACCAAGTTGGTCCAGACTGTGAGTCAAGTCTAGACAAATGTTGCTACAAAGTTACATGGTTCCTTCCCTGAAGACTGGCTGAGAGGGACTTATACAGAACCTAACTATTTTTTGTAGAGACAGAGTCTCACTTTACCACCCTTGGTAGAGTGCCATGATGTCACAGGACTCACAGCAACCTCCAGCTCTTGGGCTTTCACGATTCTCCTACTTCAGCCTCCCGAGCAGCTGGGACTACAGGCGCCCGCCACAACGCCCGGCTATTTTTTGGTTGCAGTTCAGCCAGGGCTGGGTTTGAACACAGAACCTAATTTTATTTTATTTTATTTTTTTTTCTTATAACTTTAACTTTACTTATGATAGATATGTAAGTAAAAGTTTCATAAAACAGCCCTTGCATTTAAATTATGCTTTGTAGTATGCAATTTTCCATTCCATTAAATTGCATTAAAAATATACTGGTCACACCCATTATATTCATTTCACCGTCTTATTTATAGTTTAAAAATGCTGCCCAACATTCTGATAAACACATGCTTTTTTTCCAGAGAATCCCTTCTAAATATCTTCCTTGGACATCTCCAGTGAGGGGACTGCTTCAGGCTTTGAGGTGGCCCTTTTTATTCTATAATTTTAGAATGCTTGTTCCCCAAAATATATTGGGAAGCATCTTTATTTCATTAAGAAGCAGAGCAAGCCTGTGATTAGTGATTACATTTCAGGTTTCCAAGACTGAGTGGAGTGAACTCCCCACACATGGTGACCAATCAGCTATTTAGAAGCTATGATAGGAAAACAATGGTCCCTTCAAAGAGGTCCCCATCTTAATCACCAGAATCTATGCACACAACTTTTTGTTTTCTCTTTTCAAAATGAAAAGTCATTATAGTATACAAGATGGTTTTGTTGTCAATAGTTTTGGCCCAGTGAAAATATGCAAACAGTTAACATTCATCTCATTAAAATTATAGCATATCTATAAATACAACAGATCTTTATTGTAATTAAAGTGATAAAATATCTGAGTTAGAGAGAAATGCATCCACACGCCCAGGAACACCAAGGATTGCCCACACCACCAGAAGCTGAGAGAGCAGCTTTGAGAGAATTTCTCTGCTGGAGGCTCCAGAAGGTATCAATCCTGCTGATACCTCAATTTCTGACTTCTGCCCTCTAGAACTGTAGCAGAAACTAATTTTAAAAGGGAAATCACATAAGCCATGGTTTTCCAGAGCTCCTATCACATACCAGCACCCTCCACAGAGGGCACAGTATGAGGCATAGAGAACAGGTGGGTATCAAAGTAAGTCACTGGCCATTGGGTTCTGGCTGGTTGAAGCATGGTGGAGGAGGGCCAGGGACGTATGTGCCTGCACGGGGCACTGGGCGGCGGGAGAGTCAGGAGGCCAGGCCAGCCCCCCACCTCTCACCAAACCAGAGTCCCAATGTGGGGCTAGGCCCTCCTTGAGGAAGGGGTACCTTTTTCTAATTTGTACAAAGTTACTGTATGGGCTGAAATGCAGGCCCAGAATTGACTGAACTTTCAAATGTTTAGAGAAAGCCCAGAAATGTATACTTTTAAATGCAATCTCTCATTTTGTTAACATCATTCTGTTTAAAAAAGCTAAAGATGCTTGTGTAAATTTAACATAATGTGAAAAAAAGAGAGAGAGAGAGAGAAGAAAGGAAATAGATTGCGGGAATCCATTTGACTCCTTGGACATCATCTGCTTGTAAAAAATCAAGAGTAGCTCATAAAAAATCAAAAGAGTACCTTTTCTTTTTTAAGTTTTTACTGTGAAGGTGTTTATTCAAATATAGTCAGAACCTCTATTGAGTTTAGATCAGATGATTTTTCACAAGTTATCATCAACTCTTTCGTGTCCAAAGGCAAAGCCCTAAATGGGCTGGGTCAGACATCTGTCACCAGTACTCAAGGGCCATCGTCAGACTTCCTGGGTGCCTGACTATATTCAATGTGAAGTAAAAATTATCTTAAGTCTTACACTAAAATAGTGGCTCTGACTTAGAAGTATGCTTTTAAATACGACATTTTGAATTTTTTTTTGAAGTTTTTACAGTGAAGGTGTTTATTCAAATAACGGAGTATCTTTTAATAGTTAATTATAAGGACTCCATTTTTTGCTATGTATCAGATCTCGTGAGAGCTTTGTGAGTTAACTTTTTAAAAGGATGACTGCTTCTCAGTCATCCAGGTATCCAAGGCACCCAGGACACAGGGGAAGGAAACAGTCTCTGTCCTTGGCCAGTCAGAGTCTGGTTAGGGAGAAATGCAGTGAATGGTATTAGCAATGCTGGGTGAGAAGTGCTGGAACAGAGGATATAAACAAAACACCTTGGGAACAGGGAGGGAGGAAGGCATTTTTTCTTTGAGAAGAGTCAAGGGCGGCTTCCCAGAGGAGGCGGCCACTGGGGTCCTGACAGCCCTGCTGCTGCCTTTGGACTTCTCAGTACTCCACTCAGACTCAGGCGATGATAGCAATGGTGATGATGATAATAGTAAGAGCATTATGAGAGCAACTACAATATTTTGAAGATTTTGCCATGCAAAAAGCCAAGATTGGAATATAACAGTCTATTAAAGCCGGGAAAGCCCTTAGACACTATTAGTTCAACCTCATCACTTAACAGGGAGACGTTGTGGTTCAGAAGGATGAAGTGGCTGGCTCAGGACTGCACAGAGAGAGGGCTAGGGGCGGAGCAAGGGACAGACTTCACTTCTCAAACTGCAATTCAGTGAGCTTTCCATGAAGCTACCTTTTTGCCAGCTGCAAGCAGAGGAAATACCATCATCTATTTCTCCCTGGTTTACAACTCCTTAATGAAGACAGATTAAGAAATCACAGCATGGGGCTGACAATTCTGACCTCTCACCACAGTGGGAACTGGAAGCCGTGCCATCGAGACTGTAGTTCCCACAGGAACGATACTAGAATTAGGTGATGTGTTCTCAACTAAGGACTTGACATCACAAAAACCAGACACCATGTATCATAATGGCAAGGATACAATGATCTTTATTGAACATTTAAATTAAGTTAAATGTTCTTAATGAACATTTAAAATGGTAATTCAGCTCCGAGTTATATAACGTGGGTATAAGTATACTGGACGTGATTATATGTGGATGGAAGTATAATATGAAATAAACTCAAGCTATGTTCTGGCCATACAAATATAATAATGAATATTAAACATTTAACTATATTTTGATTTGCCTCTTTAGGATTTAGAAAAACGTTATGGTCTTGATCTCTTAGAAAGTCACCTAAGGAAGTACACATTGAGGTTCTTTTCTATGCCCTCTAGTAAGTCAAAGCATAAAAATCCACCGGCTGACCTTTTTTTTTTTTAAGACAGAGTTTTACTTTGTTGCCCTTGGTAGAGTGCCTTGGTGTCAGAGGTCACAGCAATCTCAACTCCTGGGATCAGACTCCCGAGTAGCTGGGACTGTAGGTACCCACCACAACCCCAGCTATTTTTAGAGATTGGGTCTTGCTCTAGCTCAGGCTGGTCTTGAACTCCTGAGCTCAGGCAATCCACCCGCCTCGGCCTCCCAGACTGCTGGGATTACAGGCTCATTGACCTTTTTGTTGTGCCGAAAGTTATACAGTAGGTTTTGTTGTTTCCTAGTCTCCTTGAAAAGCTCATTAAAAGTAATGACTGAACCATAACATCTCTCCTCTTTTCAAAATTCTACCTCCTGACTTGGAGGCAGCCCTGGCAGGGCTGTGACCATCACCCGGCCTGTGGCTTAAGAACAGACTATAGGATATTCTCAGGGACTCCTGAAAGAAGTTTCCAAGTCTCCCTCCCAAAAGGGTCCAGCCAGGCCTGGGCAGCGTCAGGTCCCTGAGGATGTTGGCGTGGTGAGCGGGTGAGCGTGCACACTTGGAAGTGGCCGGCAGAGCAGGTGGAGAACTGAGGTTGGGTAACATGATGGGTGCATCATGTCACAACTTGGCAGAACCTCCACCTCACCAGGCAGGTGAAGGGAACAGAGGCCAAGCTCTCAATTTATTTTATTGGAGGCTAAGGGGCAGGGATAGGCAGGACCAAATACATAATGTGCAGGGCCTATCTGTGAAGAATGAAAATGCAAGTTCTTGGTTCAAAAATAATTAAGAATTTCAATAGCAGATCATCAAACAAGCAAGAGGCCCTATACAACTGCATGGATTTTGTGGACATGGAGTCAGGCATCGGCGCAGGTAAGGGAAAAGAGGGGTATGCTAGAGTGAAAGTCAGGGTCATGTGTGACTTTAAATTATTAGGTATTCTTTCTAGGCTCACATCAAATTAGCCTAAATAATACAGAGGGTGCCAAAAAAGTATATACATTTTAAGAAAAGAACAGACTATATTAAAATTAAAATGCTCAATATATATCAGTAATGTTTGCTGTCTTGCAGAATCTCTTGTAATTGCAGAAGTTAAATGTGACTTGAGGATTACAATTTTAATACAGTTTGTTCCTTTTTAAAGATGTGCATACATTGCAAATGCAGAGAGCAATTTAAAATAGAGGTAGAATTCTTTCTATTCCTCTTTCTAAACTGCTCTTCTTTTGTTTTTTTTAAATCATAATAAAACATACACAACATAACATTTATCATTTTAATCCTTCCTAAGCGACTGGGTCAGTGGCATTATACGTGTATACATTCACAATGTTGAATAACTGTCACCACTATCTATACCTAAAAATTTTTCACGAGCACCCAACAAAAACTTGTATCAATTAAATAATAACCACTTTGTGTCTCACCTTAGCCCCTGCTAACCTCTGTTGTACTTTCTGTTGATATGAATTTGCCTGCTCTAGGTATGAATATAGAATTATTACCTACCACATTTTTTAAAATGATTCCAAACCAAATAGCCTGTAACACACGTTCTTCTGAGGATTCTTGGCAACACTCACCTGCATATAGAGCAAGTCTATGGCTGCTCTGCTGCCCATCAGCATGGAGTCAAGGGCTGGATCAAGATACCTGCATAATTCAGGAGTATTAGTATAATTCACATGCCGTGGAAATGGCATGCCCAGGAGTGAGTGCGTTAGAGAGTAGAGGCCCTCTACCCTAAGAAGCAGGGCCCCCTTTACCAACAAAGCCACACCCCTATATGTACTTGTCTACCTTTTCTGTGTACCCCCCCACATCTCTTTTTTTTCCTAATTTCTTTATTCTATAAGCTTTTCTGGTGGGCTCTGAGAGTAAAGATGTAAACAAAAAGAAAAGTTCTAATGAGAAAAGTCCATATCCCTGTCCACACTCAGCCTCCCTCTTGGACGCCAAATCCTGGATTGCCTTTCCCTTCCCCTGAGGGCCTGGCAGAGTCATCTGTCCCATACGGACCCACCCCCATAGTCATCACCCTGCACCAGGCCGCCCTCATGGCCTGAGCTGCTCTAGTAAGCTTCTTCATAGGCTTTCTGCTTCATTTGTGTGCCCTCAACCTCACTCTTCACATCCTAACCTGAGTGCTCCTTCCTGAGTACCCCTTGAGACTCTCATAGCCCTGGGAGTTCGATCTACCCTACTTGCTTCCCAGGCCCTCGGTGGACCCTCTCCTGCCCTCATTTCCAGTTCCATCTCCTACCATCTCCACCCCAGCACTACATTCTAACCCTGCCTGGGAGACCACTTCCTACACCAGCCTCCTTCCCTGACTGATCCACCTTGCTCTGCAAGCCTCAGTGGTACCCTCACCACTGGTCTCTCCTCCCCAAGGCTGTGTTAGCCACCCATCCTCTGAACCTGCCCAGCACCCTGTCTTCATCCTGACCACTGCTCTGATCAAGTTTTCTTAACACCATATGTGAAGAACCTTGAGACCAGGGGCTGGGTCCTATCCAGAGTTGTTTCTCTGCACCTTCACGGGGTGATTTGCAGACAGCAAAGGCTCCATGTCAGTCCGTTAGATTCAGAATCACCAGGATGAACCGAAACTAGTTACTGCACAAGCAGGGCAGCATTTAAGAAAGGAGAGGAACTATCAGGAAGCAATGCACTATGGCTAATCTAGAGCTGACCAGAAGGTAAGGCAGAGACTCTAAGTTCGGAATCATAGGGTGAATTGGCCGATGGGTGAGCTTAGACCAGGAAAATCAGGGTTGCACACTTCACACTCCATTTCGGTACAACCTCGCACATCCCAGAGGCCCCTGTGTGCAGAGAATAGCAACCACTGCAACAGAGAGTTAGAGGACAGCCTGACCCCTCCCAGACTGGGGCTCTGGTAGGCCAGGGCAGGAACCCTCTGGTTTGGAAGTGACCACATCACCCTGCAGAGAGGACCCAGAGAAGTCTCAAAGAAAAATCCTTAGATCTCCAGCTAGACCTTACTGCGAGGCCTCACTTGTTATGAATATACAGCTTTTGGACCTTGCACCCTTGCTAGTGCTCACCTAGCAAGGCCCCCTCTGGAAAGAGGGTGAGGCACCTGGGGTCCCCCACCAGGCTCTCCCCTCATCGGTTCTGGTCCCTAGCTCAAACACACAAGTTCCCACAAGCAAAGGCGATCTGCTGGATCCTAGATGCTGGCCTATGATTGGGTAGAAGATGTTTTATCTTGTACTTATTCTAGAATTTACCTATTAAGTGAAGACACAGGCAAAGCCTAATTCAAGCTGCAAGGAAAGGAGCAGAATCCTCATTGCTCCTTTGATCTCAAGTTTTCAGGAGAGGTCGTTAGCAAAAACAACAACAACAAAATCTAAGCCCCAGGGATTTTGTCTTCTTTTGCTTACTATAATCATTATCATCCATATAACAGTAACAGACATAACCAAAACTCACTGAGCATATGGGATTACTTTATTTAACCCTCACAATAATCCTACAATGTAGGCACTACTATTCCCATTTTATAGATAAAGGAACTGAGGCCTTTAGGCTAAGGTTATATAGCTAAAACCTGAAAGAGTTGGGACTTAGGTTCCCATATTCTGGTCCCAGGAATAACCATGCTCAGCCATCACCTCAGTGTAAGCAGCTTCCAGAACAGCTATTCTCTAAACACGTAAATGGAACTGAGTCCTTCTGTCTTTCTCAGGGTGCAAAGGCACAAGATTTTGACCATTTCTCAGAGTACTTCTGAACAACAGTATATGAACTTCTAGCTTTGCTGAGATCTTCCTTCCCAAATTCAAAGCCACAAACAGGGGCTCTAGTGAGGCCAAGCTAACTACTATTCCTGGATTTCAAAATGCCTTTCCTGAAAGCGTCTGTGGGTGGGGATGAACCTAAGCGCATGTAATATAGCCATGGTAATAAATGGTGGGAACTAAAGTTTATAGGAGTGGGTGGAGCAATATCCTGCTTCCCATTGCTATTTTCTATTTGCTTATTCTCCACAGGACCTCATCCATATTCCTGGGGGAAATGATAGTATTTTCTGCAGAGGGACACTCGCGTCCTATCAATCTAGGAATATGGGTGGCCCTGGTATGCAATGCTGTCCTTTAGGAGCATAAGCCCAATACGTAGAGTTCAAATTCCCAACAAATCGGCTGAGTCCACTCATTGACTTCAGAGAACACCACACGTCAACAGAGGATTCAGATCTTGTGATAATCACAAACTCCTTCTGTTAATACGGTTAGTAATCCTTTCCAAAGCAAACCAATGGCCAGCCATTTATCTCTCTTACCTGCTTCAAGCCTCCCTGGCCTGCCCCTGTTTTTCAAGCCTGTTTTCTTGACTGCTCAGTAGAGGTGTGGAATAGATGGCCACCTTCCTCATTTGAATACCCCCGAGTGGCCAGGTGAGACTGGTAAAAGCCGTCCTCAGCGTCCTATTCTGTAGGATAAGCATCTGGTTCACTCTGCCTTCTCTCAGCTTCACTGCTCTTCCCAAGACTTTCCCGGAGTCTCTGGTCTCCAGCTGTCAGGCCGGAGCAGGATGTGGTGCGATGTCCTCAAAGGCCTTCTGTACTCAAGTACTTACCACTTTCGGAGTCCAACTCTACAGTTTTCCACTTCAGAACTCCGAAGACTAACATAAGGGAGTTCAAAGTCTGCCAATTTTTTCACCACTAGAGAAGGGAGAAAGGCAGTCTTACTGGTTGAAACAGCACAAAGAGTTCACACACAGCAGCTTTCAAATGAGAAATAAAACATTATTACTAGAAATAATAAAATCACAATAAGAATATTCTCTTGCATTTTTAACTTTCTGAAGTTCATTCAAAGAATAAATATCCTTTGATCCTCATAAAATACCTGCTCCTCGAGTAGGGGATATTTCACACTGTGCTATCGCGTCTATAGCACAGGAAATAGGTCCAGAGACATCCAGCACCTTCATCAGCACTCCACAGCACCTTGGGGCCGTGCCACCATCTGGACCCTTGAACTTGCAACTCAAAACCTCCAACCCACAGGCTCTGGATGATATATATAAACTACTTTAATATTGCTGATACCACTAGACAACTAGAAAAACATTTGTAACATCTAGAAACACACTGTAGAGGAAAGCAGATTGATGTGAATTGGACTGTCTTTTATTATTTCATGAAACATTTTAAATAAGAATCTAAGAACTTATTTCTATCATCTATGTTATATCAAATATTCTTTAACAGGGAGAAATCATGCTGGAGTGGGAGGTCCGGACACCTGGAGTCTAGTACTCCATCCCCAGAAGGGTGTGACGTGGACTGAGAAGGACACCAGGATTGGGACACCGGGACTGGGACACCAGGATTGGGACTGGCAGTGCACAGAGGAAGTGCGCTTGCTGGGATGGCCTGAGGTCTTGCTGGAGCTGCTTGGCCACAGCTCTCTCTGAACAAAGATGCAACCTTCCACCCCTCAAGCCTTTGCTGCAGGGGCCAACAACAGTAGCAGAGACTATCCCCTGGTGGGTGACTGGCCCCTGCTGTGACTCCCCCACCTCCTGGGCTGTCTCCTCCCCACCCCCACCCACACACACACATCTCCTGGCTGCCCTCATTCCCTCTTGTATTCTTACCAGAGAGCTTGCCTTCCTTGCAAAACCGAAAGAGAAAGAGGCCGAAGTAGTCCAAGAGCTCCCGACACAGTTCAATTTTGTGTGACACCACCTTGAACCAAAGACAAGCAAAAAGGGGGAAGGTTAGGAGTATCCACTGTGCTTCCTAACTGACATGCAGATTTGGAAATTGCCTGCACCGTCAGTAAAAAGTGCCCTTGTGGGTAAGCAGACATTCAAAGAAAGCTTTTTGGAATCTAAAAATAGTACATATTTTAGAACATCTAGAAATAGAAAAAATTAGAGCAAGGAAAATAAAAATCATTCCCACCACAATGGACAGAGGCTGTCCCAACTCAGATATGGACACATCTCCTGGTTATTTTGGTCTTTATTGTTCTATGGAAGGCAGTAGCCATCAGCAGCCACACCCCAGGAACATCTGTCCTGTGATATCTGCCCATGGAGGGTGCACACTAACTTATCCCCCTGTGGGCTGGATTACCAGACATTCAGGACAGGGCCACTTCCCGCTGCCCTGCTGGCAAACCAAGTGCACCTGTTCCTGTCTCCCTTTATCACTGCAGGCCTGCTTCTCCTGATGCCTCCTGTGATGGTCAAGGGTAATTTACTATAGCATTTGCTTCGTGAAAACCTCAGACGCCAGGTACGAGCTGCTTCATTTCATTTTCCTCTTTGACCTTTACATCAAACGGCTTTCATTTTGACACCAATGGTTTCATTTCTACCATCTGGTCTTCAGACTGTAAGAGGATCTTCCACATGTCCACAGGCTATCTCACCTCCCCCCTCCCCCAGCCTGGCCCCTCTTGAAGACTGGGCTCTCAAATTTTCCTTGCTCTCCCAGTCTTAGCTTACTGAGCCACCTCTGTACCACACCTGGGCTTGCCTCCCCAGCACTGCACAGGAGCACTGCTCTAACCACGGCTCTCAGCTCTCTGGGTGGCAGTTGTACAAACACCAGGCTCAAAGGGGCACTTTTCTTGTCAGAGATCTGCAAATTACCCAGCAGGCAGTCAGACTAGGTGGCTGGTATGAGTGGGTGTTCTCAGCCGTGGCTTTGAAAATAAAGAACAGCTCAGGAATAGTTTCACACCTTTCACTCAACGACGTGATTCCCATTCTCCTTCTGTCATTCTTCCCCCCACTCCCCACACACACCCTTGCAAAACACCCAGGAGCAAAACACAGGCGCTCTTCCTTGCATGGGGTGACTGTGTGGTAGGTATTGTGTAGGAAAGACTTCTTTCCTACTGTAAATCTGGCCCTGTCCACTGCAATCCTATCTCTCTCTTTTTTCATCCATTTGGCGAAAAATATACCAAGGCAGCAGATAAAGAAGAGTGGGATCAAAAAAAAAAAAAAAGAGAAAGAAAAAAAGAACAGAGAAGCTTTTTAGAATTTATACAGATGTAAATATAAAACTTCCTTTTGTGAGCAGTGAGCATCAGCAAAAGAGACAATAATATTTTCTCTCTTCACAGTGTTCACGGTAATCGAAACTCGGGAACACAAGCACCCTCAGTAACTCGGAGCAGCCCCAGGACATAGCCTGCTACTGGCCCTGTGAGCTCATGAGAAAGGAAAAGTCCGGATGGGCTGAGGCAAACCCGAGGGAGCAACGTGGGAATGGCAGCTGGTGTGCCGAAGAAGCCAGAGAATTTGCCAGCCCTGGGAAGGAACTTCACATCCGTAGCTGGCCAAGTGCTCCCTTTACCTTTTATGGGAACTTACCACTTCCAGGGTAGAACCTCCAGTGAAACTTACCTGATCTCAGGCTTGAGTTTCTCACAAGCCAGTGCAGAAGGAAAGCTCATTTTCTCTAAGACCACAAGTGTGCCTCAGCAAATGCGAGCTATTAGTTTCAAGGGAAATGGACAGAACAGGGGTACTGTGGAATCCAGAGGGACTGCCCCACTCGGTATTGTTCAGTGCTCCCTCTGATACCAACACCATCACCAGTAATGACCAATAACTGCATTTATAGAACATGAACCATTTCAATAATTACTTAGACCTTGTCTTTAGGTAAAGTAACTTACCCAAACTCACACAGCCTCTACCGGGGCAGCACAACACAGTCCTGCATCACTTAACTACATGGATATGTGCTGAGAAATCCGTCACTCGGCCATTTCATGGTTGGGTGAACATCACAGAGTAAACTGACACAAGCCTGGTCTAGCCTACTACACACCCAGGCTATATGGCAGGCCTATTGCTCCTAGGCTACAAACCTACACAGCACATTACTGTGCTGACGAATGTAGGCCATTATAACACAACGGTATTTGTGTATCTAAATATAGAAAAGGTACAAGAGAAATATTACACTATAATTTCATGGGATCACCATCCAGAATTGACTGAAACATCATTGTGTGGTGCATAGTTGTTATCTGAATCCAAGGTTCATCCTAAACCCAGAAGATAGGACCCCAAACCAACACTTCTACCTTCACCTGCAGGTGTCTGGTTGGGCCAGCGAGCCCAGGGTGAAAACATGTCCACAAAGATGCCTGCAGGCAGGACAGGTGCTCCTGACTCTGCAGAGTCCCAACCATTTCCAAATTATCTTCCGTCCTGCAGCAGCACCACTGAGTGACCTGCCTGGGCCCAGATGCATCTGCATTTGTTGAGCTCACCTCCTATTGCTTCGTTTATGTGACTGTAACCCACTTTGCAGGTCCTTGGCAATCTAGGGAACTGTGTTTCTGTGCTTTTTATTTTGAGTGCAAACTCCATAAAGCATCAAGGGCTTTGGATGCTTTTTAGAAAAATTATTCTGGAAATCTGCAGAAGAGATTGGCAAGACTGAAAGCAAAGAAACTATTGATGGGCAGCTACAGAAATATAGGTAAAAAATGTTGAGGGTGGAGCTGAGGTTGGGCCCCGGGGAGGGAGAGGAGGAAATGGAGAGGCTGTAAGTATGAGGGAGGGCCAGTATACAGAATCAGCAGGACTTGTGGGATGGAGGACTGGGAGCCTGGAACTTCTTAGCAAGTGGTCTCAGCAACAAGGTGCTGCAGATACTGTTCCCCCATGTGGAGAATACAGAGCTGAGGAAAGGTGGGGCAGGGTATTTATGATGACTGGGGAAAAAAAGAGTGTTGGAGATGCAAACCACTCCACTGAGGCCAGGAGGGCATGGGCAGCCCGGAAAGAGGAGACAGATGCCCAGGTGAAGGCAGGCCTGGCAGCTCGGCACCCAAGTGGGAACACTTTGGTCTCCCAGCTCTGAGGGGTCAGATACCACAACCCCAGCATAAGAACTTTCTGTTCTTTGAAAGGTCCTAGAGACTTTCCAACTTTTCGTGTTTATAACTTCTTATTCTTTCTTGCATATTTCTCTGGAGGATTAGAAGTAAAATCCTCCAAAGGAAAAGGGCCTGGAGCTGGCCCTGGGAGCGGTATGTGGGTGTGAGACAGCAGCACGTGCTGGGCAGCTCTGGGTCCTGCCCCTCAGTCCTCAGAGAGCTGACTAAAACTCAGCTCTGGCCCTGTGAGCCCAGAATTAGACCCACCAGGCATTGATTTCATGAGTTTTCCCTAGGGGGGAAAAGAAGACTTCAAGAAATTTCTTGTCGGCTCAGCACCCGTAGCTCAGTGATTAGGGCAATAGCCACATACACTGGGGCTGGCGGATTTGAACCCAGCCTGGGCCTCCTAAACAACAATGACAACAGCAGCAACAACATCAACAATAAAAATAACCGGGCATTGTGGTGGGTGCCTGTAGTCCCAGTTACTTGGGAGGCTAAGGCAAGAGAATCACTTAAACCCAAGAGCTGAAAGTCTACTGAGGGCAACATAGTGAGACGCTGTCTCAAAAATAAATAAAGAAAGAAAAGAAAAGAAATTCCCTGTCACCCTCTGCCAGGAACTGTCACCAGCCCACCTGGGTATGGCCTGTTTCACACTCAGCCAGGCTCATCCCACTTCCTGCTCCCATCCCTGCAGGCATCCCATAATAAAGCAGTGTGCACATTTTCAGGGAAGTGACAGGAGTTCTAGGAGGGACCTAGGAGATCTCTGGGAAATTGGTGCCCATAAGGAGGGTGACATCAGAGAGCCTCTGGTAGACTGGCTGGAAGTTAGAAGTTCTCCAAGGGATGCACCTCTGCAGACAAGTCACCCACAGAGCAAAAAAAAAAGGCAGGAAGCTTCTGGAAGGTAACCATTTCCTAAGCCCTGCTTTTCAAACAAAATTATTCCCCAATTCAGTTCTGGAGCTGGAATTTAGACAAAGCTTACCTCTAGGACTCTTTCGGCAGTATCCGATGTTAGAATTTCCACTTTAATACTCCTTTCATTGGGCAGAAATACATCCAGAGATGCTTTCTTGATAGTGATGTTAAATGTGTTCTGTAAGCAAAGGAAAGCAAAGTCAAGTTCCAACCATCCTTCAGAGCTGCTCACGCCCCACAAGTGGACAACCAGCTGCATCCCTCTCCAGGCACCCGAAGTACACAGACCCAGGCACAGACAGGGAAGAGGGGAGACCTAGGTACAGACAGAGTGGGGTGAGGAGGGGCCAAGGCAAATCAGTAACATGAAGCTTGAATTATTTCCAGAATATTCATTATGGAGCAAAAGTTTTTGATAAAATCATCCACATACTTAACAATTTCAGAATTAACTCTCCCATTTTCGAATATTTCTAAGAATCCCTAAAAGTTTACATCTTAGATTCTTTCTTTTTTTTTTTTTTTATTAAATCATAGCTGTGTACATTGATATAATCCTGGGGCATCATTCACTAGCTTCACAGGCCGTTTACCAAGTTTCACATATACCCTTGTAAGATGCATCCTTAGATTCTTTCTGACACTAAACATCCAAGACTTTTCCTCATGGCTCCTAATTCTCCAATTCTTGGGCATCAAATGGGTGTCCAACAATTCAATTTAATTCTGACATGATTTACCCCAAGTTAGCATCTGATTCCACAAGTTGAAGGACTCAGTTCCACAAAGCCAACCCCCTTCAGATGCCAGCTACAAAGGGGTGTCTGGGTTACCCACACTTCCAGCCAACTGACCACAAATGCAAGGATTCCCATGACCTCTTCTCAGGTTTGATAATTTGCTAGAATGACTCAGAACTCAGGGAAATGGTTTACTTACTGGCTTATTACAGCAAATGCAACTCAGGAACAGTCAAATGGAAGAAATGCTCAGGGCAAAGGGGCGTGGAGTGCCCACGTGTTCACTAGCCGGGGCTCTCCAAACTGCACCACTTAGGGGGTTTTGTGGAGGTTCCATTATGGGGGCATGGCTGATTACAGCACTGGCTTTGTGATGGAACTCGATCTCCAGCCCTTCTCCCTTCCAAGGTCGAGACTGAGGATGAGACTAAAAGTTCCAACCCTCTCATTGTGTTCAGTGGACCAGTTTCTATCCTGAAGCTGACTAGGAGCCTCCAGCCAAAAATCAACTCAGTACAAACTCTGGAAAGTTGAAAGGCACTTATATAACTAAGAAAAGATATTCCTATCACTAAGGAAATTCCCAGGTTTTTGGAGTTCTAAACCAGGGACTGGGGACAAAGATCAAGTGTGTTTTTTTTATCACACCGCACCACGACATGCAGTAGTGTATGATTTTATTACAGAAAAACTCTAACCTCACAACCTATGTGGCCAACATGGGGAAACAAGTGCCCATCCAACAAGTGAGTGCCCAGCTGAGGGCCCAACTTCCCAGCTCCACACAGCCCTGAAGGACAGGTGCTAGAAACAGTGACAAATCTGGAGACCTGCACACTTCTCAGGATGAAATCCTCTGGAATGTTGACAGGCTAGAGACATTGTAAGGCCATCAGAATCCAGAGAAGCCTGGGGCTGAGGTGGAGCTCCAGTTACCCCAGGGAGAGGCACCCCAGAGGAGGTGTGGCCTAGAGAGGCCAAAGGCTGCCCAGAAGGGGCCTCATGGGGCGTCTGTGGCTTCTGGGGATAGACGGTTCTCAGCATCTCCCTAGCAGAATCCTCTCAGTTCATAGACTGGCTTATCTCTGATTGAGGTCACAGCTTTCTCATCCCACGTTCCTGGAGAAGATTAAACTCTGATGCCCCAAGACTTCCATTGCATACCAAGAATTAACTTCTCTCCTAGGCTTTGGATGGTGCTAGTCAGGTGACATCCTCGAGAGAAGAGGGAGAGGAGTGAAATCATTCTCTGTGTTACGAGACTGCTGTAGAAGCCAGAATACCAGTAACACGGTGGGGAGGGAGGGAGTCTCTTTTCACTGACTAGAATATTTGCATCTGGCCCAAGTCACCTACTTTTGGGTGTCAAGTGGGGGGAGGAAAATCCAAATGACCAATCAGCTGATTGTTTGGGGATCACAAAGTTGGAGTTCAGGCAAGCTGATTAGGTGAGAGCCTTTCCCCTCATCAGACAATGCCACCCCTTCCCTCAGACCTGGCCACCCACATATGCAGCAGATTAGGCCTTGGGCTTTGTAGGGTCCCCAGGGGCTCCAGCAACTCAGTCACCTTGCCCAAGCACCTCAAAAGGGTGATTACATTACTGACAGGCCTTTCTCCGCCCCAACCTTGTTATCACAGGGCAAGCTTTGCCTTTAAATTTTAATTCCTCCCACATAAGTTTTTGTGATTCTAAATCTAACTACTTTAGAAGAGAAATCTGTTGTTTTCCAAAATCAAACCGTTCATTGAAAACAGCATCATATTATATGCACATGTCTGGGCAGCGTGTATACCTGACGTGTCATTTATGAATATAATCCCTATGTATTTACTATACACAAATATACTGCTAGATCATGACATCGATCAGCGTGCCCATGCTAACTCTTCACATACAGCAGTTCACTTAAATGAACTCTCCTAACTCGAGGAGGCACTTAATCCTATTTTTTCAGATGAAGTAAACATTCGCAAAGGTTAAATAAGTTGCCTGTGGACATGCCGCTAGTTGGTGGCAGAGGCAAAATTCAAGGCTGGCTTCACATGACTCTAGAGCAGGCGTCCTCAAACTTTTTAAAAAGGGGGCCAGTTCATTGTCCCTTAGATGGCTGGAGGGCCAGACTATAGTTAAAAAAAAAAAACAAGGGCGGCGCCTGTGGCTCAGTGAGTAGGGCGCCGGCCCCATGTGCCAAGGGTGGCGGGTTCAAACCCAGCCCCGGCCAAACTGCAACAGAAAAATAGCCGGGCGTTGTGGCGGGCGCCTGTAGTCCCAGCCGCTCGGGAGGCTGAGGCAAGAGAATCGCGTAAGCCCAAGAGTTAGAGGTTGCTGTGAGCCGTGTGACGCCACGGCACTCTACCCAAGGGCGGTACAGTGAGACTCTGTCTCTACAAAAAAAAAAAAAAAAAAAAACTATGAACAAATTCCTATGCACACTGCACATATCTTCTTTTGAAGTAAAAAACAAAACGGGAACAAATACAGTCCACACCGCTTCATGTGGCCCGCGGGCCACAGTTTGAGGATGCCTGCTCTAGGGTCTGGGTTCTGAACAGAGTGAGCATATTTCCCAGGTGGCCCAGAAAGGCTTTGGTATGAGCCTGTCACTCACTCTTCTCACTATCAAAATATACCATTTGGGGTACATTATAGGGCTGCCCTACAGCTAAGCCTCCATGGCTATGCTGCTGCCTGTGCGTTTGCTGCTTACAGATGGCCAAGTGTATAACTTTCAAGCAGTCCAGTGACGTCTCGCTGTCAGCATGGACTATCAGCAAACAGGGGCTACCTGCCAGGTTTTCGCTATATGCCCCCAGTGCAGGGACAGCCCCCTTCCTAGAAGCCCTTGAGAATGACCCAGAGCCCTTCGACAGAACTCAGGGTCGCTGGACTCCCCCTGCACAGCACAGGCCCTGAGCGCCCCATACAACCCTGGGCCACGCTTTCTTCACATCTCTCACTTCAACTCTGAGCTTCCCAGGAAGGGGTAGGGTGGTTAAAAGATTTCCCTAGTTTTCCTGCAAACACAGTAACGGACTGAGGGCAAACCACAGCAGGGCCCCCAAGACCCTGTATGTAGCTGAGACACAGCTGGTCAGAGAGAAGCCTGACCCCCAGAGCCACTGTTCAGATAGTCCCTCTTCAGATACATTGTTTCCTAGGCCTTGGGTCTTTAAAGGTTTTGTGTCACCTCAGGGGAAAAACTCAAAATGATTTGGAAAGAATGGCATTGCTCGATTAATAAGATTCTAAAGGAGAGTGTTATTTCTTTCTTTTCTTTTGACTCACTATGTCGCCCTCAGTAGGTAGAGTGCCGTAGCATCACAGCTCACAGCAACCTCAAACTCTTGGGTTTAAGCAATTCTCTTGCCTCAGTCTCCCAAGTAGCTGGGACTACAGGTGCCTGCCACAATGCCTGGCTATTTTTTGGTTGCAGTTGTCATTGTTGTTTAGCAGGCCCGGGCCAGACTCGAATGCACCACCTTCAATGTATGTGGCTGGCACTCTACTCACTGAGCTATGGGTGCTGAGCCAGGAGAGCATCATTTTAATGCAATTCCCAACTCAAACCATACAGCAGCCCATGAAATATCTACATTATGATAACCGTTAAAATGATATAAATGTTAAATTCTTCTATAAAAGAAAAGTGAGGAAGCAGAATCAGATTGGCTGAGTGGGTGAGATTACAGATGGCCCTGAAATTGGAGACTCTAGGATTTGATTAAAGAGGCAACAGGGAGCCATGGTGGTTCTAGAGCAGGGAAATGGAAGGATAGAGAGAAAGTTGCAGGAAGATTTGTTCAGCAGTGTCATGAAAACAGACCAGAAGAGAGACTGAAGGAGGGGGAGACCCCTGAGAAGTTGGCAGGGCCATCCCTATACCAGGTACTGAGGGACTGGGCTGGAAACACACAACCCCCAGGGCAGACTGCCTGGACTCTGAGCCTAGCTCTGTCACTCACTGAGAGTGGCCTCATGTGAACGGGTTACCTCCCCTCTCTCTACCTCAGTCCTTCAGCTCTAACCTAAGGATGGTGACAGTGCCTACCCCTTTGGGCTGAGGTGAGGATTCAAGGAGATAGTGTATATGGGACTTAGAGCAGCACTCATCACAAACATTCACAAAAACGATAGCTTTAGTGTTTTGTTGTCATTAGCAGTAGGAACAAGGAGGAAATTGTATACATTCAATTTCACTTAGTAGGGTGGTGCCTGTGGCTCAAGGAGTAGGGTGCTGGCCCCATATATCAGAGGTGGCAGGTTCAAACCCAGCCCTGGTCAAAAAACTGCAAAAAAAAGAAAAAAAGAAAAAAAAAAAACAATTTCACTTAGTGGTAAAAACTAGGAAAGAAAGGAGTCAAGAAAATATTCGGGTGTTTTCAACCCTCACATCCGGTCTAGTTCTGAGTCCTGCACACTTCACACCCTAAACATTCTTGAGTTCAGCTGCATCTCTCCACCTCCCACCAGCACCTTAGACCTGACGGGTCATCTCCTCTGCCCTGCACTCCCACCCAACCTCCTATGGGTCTCCCCGCTTCACTCTGGCCCCTGTTGAGCACTCCCCACACAGCAGCCTGAGAAGGATTTTTAAAAGCACAAACCTAAAAATGTCCCTCTCTTGCTTAAAACTCTCTGATGTCCTCACACTGTTCACAGGACACCCAACTCTTTGCCATTGGTCAGGGCGAGGCAAATTGGTGGGTCTCTGCCCCTCGCTTTCCTCCCTAGCACATCCTGCAGCTTGCCTCACCCAGTGGAATTCTCCCTCCCCGAGAGAGCAGGAGAAGGAAGGTGGGGTACATGCCCTCTGTTAGGCAGCTAGTCCTGAGGCAAAGGCCATTTTTACCATGGCAGGGAGAGCAGCTCTGTGAGAACGAAGTCATCAGACAGGGAAGCAGGCCTTGGGGCAGGGGTGGGAAGAGGGAGCCAGTCAGACTTCTGAGACCTTTTAGTCAAGTGAGTAAATCTCCCTCTTGTGATTTTTGTCCTTTACAATTGAAAAAGGCCTGACCTGCTCGGCACAGTGGTTAGGGTGCTGGCCACATACACCGAGGCTGGCAGGTTTGAACCTGGCCCAGGACTGCTAAACAACAATGACAACTGCAACAACAACAACAACAACAACAACAACAACAAAATAGCTGGGCGTTGTGGTGGGCACCTGTAGTTCTACTTGGGAGGCTGAGGCAAGAGAATCGCTTAAGCACAAGAGTTCGAGGTTGCTGTGAGCTGTGACACCATGGCACTCTACTGATGGCAACATAGTGAGACCCTATCTCAAAAGAAAAGAGAGAGAGAGAGAAAATCCTGACTCATAATGGAAGCAGTGGAGCTCACCTTATCCACTCTAAATGTCTATTTATTGAATGCTCATGGCTTTTTTATACTTCATTTGTTTAAAGCCAAGTGGGATGGCTGTTTAGATGATAAGCATCTTCAGACTAGCGTTATGTGTTGATTTTATTTTGAACAGTACTCTGCACCAATAGACATTTAATAATCTTGGTGCCATATTTCTCAAAATTATCAAGTGAGAAGATAAAAAGAACCAGCATAGTGACATCTAAAACAGAGCATTAAAAATGGATCATTGAGGCTGGGCGTGGTGGCTCACACCTGTAATCCTAGCACCCTGGGAGGCCGAGGCAGGTGGATTGCCTGAGCTTAGGAGTTGGAGACCAGCCTGAGCAGGAATGAGACTCTGTCTCTAAAAATAGCCGGGTGCTGTGGTGAGCACTGGTAGTCTCACCTACTTCAGAGGCTGAGATAAGAGGATCACTTGAGCCAAAGAGTTTGAGGTTGCTGTGAGCTGTGACGCCACAACACTCAACACCAGGGTAACTGAGTGAGACTCTGTCTCAAAAAACAACAAATGGATCGTTGATATACAGTCTCTCTCTCTAGCTCATCACTGCATACTTATTTTACAGATACTTCAGAGGTCTCCAATGATCTGTTTTGACATCGCAACACTGGTTTTGGTTGAGGTAACCTCCTTTCTGTGAAAAATCTCCATAAGAGAGGCAAAAGGTTAAAGACCACTAACCCATCACCATTGCTGAGGATGAAACAAATGGTCCTCACTTTCCTTCCTCCTTCTCTCTAGAGTACGTGCTACATGTTGCCTTGCCCAGTGGAATTCTGACTCACATTCTATTGCAACCTTCTCTGCTTTCCCCAAGATTCCACCATGACTACTACCTCCCTCATTCCCACCCTTTAACCTCACCTCCTACAAGTCACAGAGAAAGCATCAAGTGGGAGCTTACTCTCCTTCCGCTCATCATCTAAGCTTGGACCATGCTTCCAGCCTAGTACAATTTTTCTCTTTGCCTTACATTGAATTTAAGAGGTGCCCTTTCTCTGCTGCATCACAGATCAAGTCCAAACCTCCTTCCTCAAGGACTTGGACCATTGATTAATTGATTACCAAGGTCTCTCCTGCCCACCATCAGGCAAACAGACTCCAATCTCCCTGAGCCTAAACAACCAAGACAGAGACTCTGGATGTACCATCTCTAAGGAAAAGAATCTGACCTGACTATGGAGAAAATTCTGTTTTCAGCATTGCTGTAGGTACAGAAAGAGTTAGTAATATGTTTTAGGAAGACTGAATTTTTTTTTCCTAAGTGATACAGTTTTAACTTGAGGAAAACAATAGATGTTCAAGGTAACCACAGACATTATTTATCTGTGCAGTAAAAAATATTTCCATATTATATAATAATTATATAGTAACCAAGGATTTAATTTTTAAAAATTGTGACATCCACAAAGTTAGGGAGAAGGGAGACATAGAAGAGGTGAAATAAGAAAGTTGAAATCAGGCGGCGCCTGTGGCTCAGTGAGCGGGGCACCAGCGCCATATACCGAGGGTGGCGGGTTCAAACCCAGCCCCGGCCAAAGTGCAACAACAACAACAAAAAAAAATAGCTGGGCCTTGTGGCGGGTGCCTGTAGTCCCAGCTACTCGGGAGGCTGAGGCAGGAGAATCGCCTAAGCCCAGGAGTTGGAGGTTGCTGTGAGCTGTGTGACGCCACGGCACTCTACCGAGGGCCATAAAGTGAAACTCTGTCTCTACAAAAAAAAAAAAAAAAGAAAGAAAGAAACTTGAAATCATTATTCCCTTTAACAGTCAGTGGGCAGTGTTTCAAAATTGAGGAGTAATGGCCAGATGCTATGTCATAGCCCTGCAGACGCAGCTACTTCAGAGGCTGAAGCAGGAGGATAGCTTGAACCCAGGAGTTTAGTCTAGCCTGGGTGGCATAGCAAGACCCTGTCTCCAGAAAAAAAATAAAAGAAGGAAAGAAAAGCATATGTAATTAACCTCCATATTTTTAGATGCCTGAAGAAAAAGCTAAAAGATTGCAAAGTCCTTGCTTTGAGAGATCTGAGGACTATTATAATTCCTTTTTGCACTTTTTACTTCTAAAATCCTGCATTTTTCTTTGATTAAAAAAATTTGTAGAATAATAACACAAAGAGGAGAAATGTTAGCATCAAAAGATGTTTATGTGATGAGATAAAAGCAAGTGCAAAATAGATGAAACATTGGTTTGGAGTGGTAACCAAAGAAGAATTTGGCTCTATTTGTGATATTTGAATTTTATTAGAATGTTTAATGTATTACTTATATAATTAATAAAATGTAAAATTAATAGGAAAACACAATTAGGCTGGGCATTGTGGCTTACACCTGTAATCCTGGCACTTTGGGAAGCCAAGGTAGAGGGATGGTTTGAGCCTAGGAGTTCAAGGCTGCAGTGAGCTATGATCATGCTTCTGTACTCCGGCCTAGGCAACAGAGTAAGACCCTGTCTCTAAAAAAAAAAAAAAGCAAAAACCAAACCTCAAATCAAAAATACCAATTAGAGGGAAAAAGTTCAACTTAGTGGAGTTGGGCTATATAAAAAAAAAAAGTTAAATAAACTGCCATCTAGTTTTATGGTGGTACCAGGGAGAAAATCAAAATCCACTCTAGAATACTGAGAAAACTGCCTTCATTCTTAAGAGACCTCAAAATCTTACAATCATATGGGCGTCTTTAACATATTTTAAAAACATGTGCTCCTTTCAAATTGAATTTAACAACCGGAGAAATCTTGGTATTTCTCAGGAAGATAATCGTGCTTTGTTGATATTCTGCTCTGAGGTGGAGGATGCCTGATGGCCAAGATGCTTATACCTATAGCTATAAAACCTAAGGTTTATGCCCAAGAAAATCCACTTGTGTGCTCAACAACCCCTAAACTTCCATCACATGAAGTGATCGGCCTTAATCATTTCTCTATAAAGAAAAAGCGAGGTACTTTTAACAGGAAATTGGGGTATTGAGCCAGGTATCATGGCTCACACCTGTAATCCCAGTACTCTGCATGGCCAAGGCAGATGGATTGCTTGATCTCAGGAGTTCCAGACGAGCCTGAGCAAAAGCAAGACCCCATCTGTACTAAAAACTTGCTGGGGGCGGCGCCTATGGCTCAGTCGGTAAGGCGCCGGCCCCATATGCCGAGGGTGGCGGGTTCAAACCCGGCCCCGGCCAAACTGCAACCAAAAAACAGCCGGGCGTTGTGGCGGGCGCCTGTAGTCCCAGCTACTTGGGAGGCTGAGGCAAGAGAATCGCTTAAGCCCAGGAGTTGGAGGTTGCTGTGAGCTGTGTGAGGCCACGGCACTCTACTGAGGGCCATAAAGTGAGACTCTGTCTCTACAAAAATAAATAAATAAATAAATAAAAACTTGCTGGGTGTTGTGGTGGGCACCTATAGTCCAAGCTACTTGGGAGGCTGAGGCAAGAGGACCTCTTGAGCCCAAGACTTTGATGTTGCTGTGAGCTGTGATGCTGCAGCACTTTACCAAGGGTGACAAAGTGAGAATCTGTCTCAAAAAAAAAAAATAAAACAGTAGAGGAAAATAAAATATTATCACTACCTACATTTTATAGAACACAAAACCAAGAGAGAGACAGAGGAAATAGGGGGGAAAGTCACTTCCCAGAACCCCAAACATAGACATAGCTAGACAAAACTTCCTAAGTAAATAAATTGCCCCCAACTTCCCAGGTACACAAAAGCCACTCCAAATGGCTTCTTAGTCTTTTTCCCAAACGTGTTGCTTCATGTGGGGCCCTAGAATATTGTAGTTAAGAAGCAGGAAGATAAAAAAGTCTTTAGTCTAGACTTTGATTTTCCCTTTTCAAATCTCTTTATCTCTAAAGTGACCAAAGAGCAAAACTCTAGAGCAGAGTAAGTCAGGGGGGTCCTTGATACACAAACAAGAGGGATTGACGTAACACCATGGTGGGTGGGCTACCAACACTCTGGAAATCACTCCCACCATCCATGCAGTGGGGAGCTGAGTCCAAGCTCCTGGGGTTAGACCCCAGCTCCTCTGCTTCTTTGCTGTGTGTCCTTGGACAAGTTGCTTAACCCCCAAAAGGTATACTAATAGCACATCCCTCAAGTTGTGAGGAATAAATGTGATATTGTGCCTCAAACGCTGGGTCTTACACAGACTACCAGCCCCTTCTTGGGCCAAAACCCTCTTCTTATTGGATGTACGTTGGCTTTGGCTGTCTTCAATAAAGGCTTTCCTTAGGAGCCTCCTGGAAGGTCACATGGAGTCATGCCTTTAATACAGTGTGCCCTTTCCCAGGAGCAGGAAGATGCTCTAGGACTCGCTGGAGAGCCAGGCCTGGGGCAGGGGAACCATTTGGAAACTGTGAGCCCCTGCACTTAGCCACCATAGTGAAAACAGCCAGGTGGGGAAACTGCCCAATCTCTGCTCCTGGGGCTCCCTTCATGGTCTGGCTCATCCCAGCCTCCCAACAGCCCTGCTGGAGCAGTCAGGCTACAAGTCAAGCCAGCCACGTCTCTACTCCTGGGGCTCCCTTCATGGTCTGGCTGATCCCAGCCTCCCGACAACCCTGCTGGAGCAGTCAGGCTGCAAGTCAAGCCAGCCACGTCTCTGCCACATCTTCTGTGTCATCTAACTGCCAGGAAATCACTCTGGCCCTGGAGAGGGGTGGTAAAGAGTCTGATGGCAATGGGAGCAGACACTCACCCCCAATAAAAAGTGGCTCCTGCTTCCCTTTCACCAATATCAGTCCAGCATCGCCCAAACTAATCCATTCCTGGTATTTGGCCCAAGTCTGTGTGAGGCCCGGAGTTTCAGATATTATGTTTAATTTTCCCCAAATGGGGGTGGGGGGAACCAGCTAGAGTATATGATCTTGCCTACCCGCCCACCCTTTCAAACACCAGACCAGGGCGCCCTCCCCACTGCATCTCCCAGTCACACACTCATCCTGTGACACTGCCTCCCAGCCCTCTTTCCACCGAGTCACACACCAAAATGACAATATTTGCACCACACACTGGGGTAAGTGGGCATGATGCCACTGGAGGAGGCGGGGCCCACTAATGCCACAGCACAGATGAGGGGATGGAAATCTCTGCACAACCCCAACCCTCTCCTGGAACGAGGTCCTGCACCTCAGTATTCGGTCCTGCATCACAGTACACAGCCCCACAGCATGGCATTCGGGACGTTTATTGATGTGCCCCAGCAACACAGCAAACTCTGCAGGCGGACTGGGTGTCGGCTCACAGTAGCTGTTTGATATGTAGTTTTTGAGTGTACAGACAGTTAAGTGGGATCAAGCAGGACCAGGCACAATGAACACAGGATCATCTTCCTGACTGAACCTTAATGTCCTTTTCAAAATCATAATATCAATGTCCTTTATAAACATCTTTAGGAGCAAAGTTACCATTGTCCTGCTCTCCTAGTAGAAGCAAACAAAAAACATTTGGAAGGAAAACCATCTTTGAAGAAACAGTCCTGAACCTGAACCTGAACCTCTGGGATTTCAGAGGGACTGCCAAGCACAGTGGCCAGTGAGGCAGGAGGTGGAGGGCTCAAGGTGCCTTGGGGCCCAAGCTACACATGAGCTGCCTCAAAGTGGTCAACTGCAGGGCTCCACAGTTCTGGGAGCACAACTCTGGGCCCATCTGACACCATCTGGTGGCAAGGGATGCTGAAGAGATGTGTAGACACTCCATTTTTGCAAAAAGCAACTTCTTAGCATGGCTGGGAAGAGAAAAAGGGACTGGGGTTAAGAACCATAATGGCAAACTCGTATGTATGAACATTGTGCCAGATACGCTAAATGCTTTAAGGATATTGCTTAACTTAATCCTCAAAGCAACCCCAAGAGACAGGAGTACTTCTCTCCATTTTATAGGTGGGGAAACTGAGGAAGAAAGAGGCTAAGTAAATGGCAGTAAGTCATAGTAATCAAAAGTGGGGAAGCCAAAACTGGAATCCAGGTCCTACCTCTCTGGAACCTGAACTCTTAACCACTAGGCCAGTTCAAGGGCTTCTGATCTTTGTAAACAGAAGACTCTAGAAGATGAGATCATGACTCCACGTGCTGCAGCTCATGGCTTTACCACAAGACTAATGCACTGCTTGTGCCTTAGGGGACAGTGTTCATGAGAAAGTACTCTTTCTCACTAGAAAGAAAGGAATAGGAAACAAGACCCAGAAACACAAAAGACAGATTCAACTGACTCATTGTTAAATGAGATATGACTGTGTGTGTGTGTGTATGTATGTTTGACATACAAAAAAATGTATAGAAGAGAATATAGAGGCATCTGGCTCTGAGGAGAGCATCAGACGCTGGTGTTGGAGTAAAGGTCGTCATGTTTCAGCAGCGCTTGAGCATCTGCAGCGGCCAGTAGTTTTCGCCCTTGTGGTCCAAACTGGAAACAATGCAAGTGTTTGTCAAACAGTGAACAAATTAGTAACATGTGATATATACACATGGTGTAATACTATCCAGTAATTAAAAGGAACAGACTACTAATAAATGCTGCAATGTGGATGAACTTTAACAACATTATGCTATGTGAAGGCTTTGTGTCATTCAAGGATGTGACTGTGGACTTCACTCAGGAGGAGTGGCAGTGGCTGAACTCTGCTCAAAGAAACCTATACAGGGATGTGATGCTGGAGAACTATAGCAACCTTGTTTCAGTGGGGTATTAGTCCCTGAAGTCAAATCTGATGTTGAAGCAAGGAGAACCATGGATGGAGGAGAGAGGAATCTTAAGTTGGCCCTATCCAGGCAGCTACAAGATTGTATTAGGATGAAGCATTGCGGGGGAGGGGGGGCAGAGACAAGATGGCTGACTGAAGCCAGCATTCCACAGAGGCTTCCGTCCAGAAGGAGCATTAAAGGACAGAAATTTAGCAAGTAACCTGGTGGATTAGAGCTGCACCAAGAGAGAAGGTTGAAGAACGCACATCAACACTGCTGAGGTAAGCTGCAACCCCAAGGATACAAACAAAAGGTACAATATCCATCACCAAGCAGACGGGAGTACCCTCCCCCATGAGAATGGCTCAGAGTGCCCCACAGACAAATGAGCAGAGTTCAAAGGTCCTCCCACTCCACTCCATGGGAGAGACCCTCTAAAAACTGGACCTACCTGCCCTACTAGGGTGCCATGGCATTCTCCTGCCAGGCATAAAAATGTATAAAACTATATATATTCTCTACCTGCAACTCTGAGCTCCCAGCACTCCCCTCCACTCTCACTCTGAGGTCTGGAGGCCTGTCCCCCAGGAGTCCAGATTCTTGGGTGATTTCTCTAGGCGTGTGGACAGGGCCTGAACTGCAGCTGGTCAGTGCTGGCTCTGGGGCAAGGGAGTGAGGAGAGGACGCGAACCACACTGAAGCAGTGGTGCCCCAAGGCACAGAGCAGCAGCCGTCTTTTAACAACAATAGGCCTCACTCCTGGCTATTCTGAAGCCACACCCTCTGTCTCCCTGGGCAACCAGAGGAGGCCGGGCATCTACTCAGGTTTCAACCACCACAGAACAGATCTGGGATGGAAACAAAGGCCTCGTGAATAAAGGATTTGCCTGAGGCAGTACTGGCCTGCCGGAAAGTTCCCAGGGCAGGGCTGACCCAGAGGACCACTTTACTGAGCCTAAGATGCACCTGGCCCTCAGGGGATCGTCAGCCTATAGACAAAGGAAGACAGGCAGCTAGAACTGATAGGTAACCAAATACGAACCTGCAAGAGCAAAGACAGGGCCTGAGGTGCAGGCTCTGGGAGCTCAAAACAGCTTCTCTTCTGCAGGGGGATTTAGCAGGGACAGAAACATATTCCCGCAAAGTTGTTCTGTTCTATTCTGTTAGTAACATCAATCAGGGGTGGGGCTGCAACTGAGTGAACACCCACCAGCCTCCATCAAGCCCCGGAGGTTGTCAGGCCTCACTTCCCCCTTCTAGATAGAGGCAGAGTGCAGTGGCCTGGCTGAACAGAAATAGATTTCTTTGTGATTCAGGCAGGTGCAAACCCTTGGAGTATCTGTTCACTACAGGCAACTGGTCAAAGCCCTGTGGGACTATCATTGACTGGGTGTGACAGAGGTGCAAGGGGGGGAAGGAGGCGTCAAGCTTCCCAGACTGATCTATTTGCTGGGTGGGTCCTCCTGACTCCACGGAACACTGGAGCAAGTCATATCAGAGTAGTCACCAGATCCCTGCAATCTAGTTGCCAGAGACCTTTTAAACTCTCCCACCTGAGACAGGTGCTGACTAAGACAATTTATTTGGACTTTTTGAACTGAGCCAATTGCCCAAGGACTATTCAGGTGGTGCCCTGGGTGTGTGGTTGTAGGAAGGTTTGATTTTCCTTTTCCAATTGGTGCCTGTGGGGGATGGGTTGACTTAATCGCTGGTATTTCTCCACAGCTGAGACTTCAACCCAGAGTAACTGTTTCACTAGGGTCAAACAGAAACCAGCTGCAAACAAGACAGAACCACTTAGCCCCACCACACCAAACAGGTTCCCAGTTTCTTAGGCCATAGCACTGTACAGGTCCTTGACAAAGCTCCAGGGGAAAAAATCAAAAGGTGTAAAACAATTATGGGGCGGAATCAGCGGAAAAACTCTGGTAACATGAATAACCAGAATAGATCAAACCCCCCAAGGAAAGATATGGCAGATGTAACTGAAGATCCCATTCATAAACAGCTGGCCGAGATGTCAGAAATTGAATTCAGAATTTGGATTGCAAACAAGATTAATAAAATGGAGGAAAATTTGGAATTAGAAATTCAAATAGCAATTCAAAAGTCAGAATTAGAAATTCGAGGAGAAATTCAAAAGTTGTCTCAAGAATTTAACGAATTTAAAGACAAAACCACCAAAGATTTTGATGCACTGAAGCAAGAATTTACAGCCCTCAAAGATCTGAAAAATACAGTATAATCCCTCAGTAACAGAGTGGAGCAAGCAGAAGAAAGGATTTCTGACATTGAAGACAAAGCCTTTGAATGCTCCCAAACTCTCAAAGAAGAAGAGAAATGGAGAGCAAATACGGATCATTTTCTCAGAGAGCTCTGGGATAATTCGAAGAATGTTAATATCTGCCTCATTGGAATCCCTGAAAGTGATGAAGTGGCCTTGCAAGGCACAGAGGCCCTTCTCCATGAAATTATGAAAGAGAATTTTCCAGACATGCAAAGAGATTCTGAAATTCAGACAGCAGACAGTTTCAGAACCCCAGCACGACTCAATCCCAATAAGACATCCCCCAGGCATATCATAATTAACTTCACTAAAGTTAATATGAAGGAGAAAATTCTGAAAGCAGCCAGACATAACAAATCCATTACCTACAAAGGGAAAAATATTAGAATGACTGCAGATCTCTCTGCTGAAACTTTTAAGCCAGAAGAGGGTGGTCATCGACTTTGAATCTCCTAAAGCAAAATAACTTTCAACCCTGGATCCTGAATCCAGCTAAACTGAGTTTCATTTATGAGGGAGAAATTAAATACTTTAATGACATTCATATGTTGAAGAAATTTGCCATAACCAAACCAGCTCTTCAGGATATTCTCAGACCTATCCTCCATAATGACCAGCCCAATCCTCTACCACAAAAGTAAACTCACTTAGAAACTTTTGATCAAACTCCAACTTCCACAGTGGCAAAAAGATTAAAAATGTCCACTGGACTTTCAAAAAACTCGATACCCAAAATTTTACCAGACTTATCAATATTCTCCATTAATGTGAACGGCTTAAACTGTCCTCTAAAGATGCATAGGTTATCTGACTGGATACAAAAACTCAGGCAAGATATTTGCTGCATACAAGAGTCACTTCTTATCTTAAAAGACAAATATAGACTCAGGGTGAAAGGATGGTCGTCCATATTTCAGGCAAATGGTAATCAGAAAAAAGCAGGTGTTGCAATTCTATTTGCAGATACAATAGGCTTTAAACGAACAAAAGTAAGGAAGGATAAGAATGGTCACTTCATATTTGTTAAGGGTAATACTCAATATGATGAGATTTCAATTATTAATATCTATGCACCCCAACAGAATGCACCTCAATTTATAAGAGAAACTCTAACAGACATGAGCAACTTGATTTCCTCCAGCTCCATAATAGTTGAAGATTTTAACACTCTTTTGGCAGTGTTGGATCAATCCTCTAATAAGAAGCTGAGCAAAGAAATTTTAGATTTAAACCTAACCATCCAACTTTTGGATTTAGCAGACACATACAGAACATTTCATCGCAAAAAAACTGAATACACATACTTCTCATCAGCCCACAGATACTCCAAAATCGATCACATCTTAGGTCACAAGTGTAACCTCAGTAAATTTAAAGGAATAAAATTATTCCTTGTATCTTCTCGGACCACCATGGAATAAAAGTTGAACTCGGTAACAAAAGGAATCTGCATACCCATACAAAAACATGGAATTTAAATAACCTTATGCTGAATGATAGCTGGGTCAGAGATGAGATTAAGAAGGAAATTGCCAAATTTTTGGAACAAAATGACAATGAAGACATAAATTATCAGAACCTCTGGGATACCGCAAAGGCAGTCCTAAGAGGGAAATTTATAGCACTGCAAGCCTTCCTAAAGACAACAGAAAGAGAGGAAGTTAACAACTTAATGGGATATCTCAAGCAACATTCCAACCCCAAACCCAGTAGAAGAAAAGAAATAACCAAAATCAGAGCAGAATTAATGAAATTGAAAACAAAAGAATTATACAACAGATCAATAAGTCAAAATGTTGGTTTTTTGAAAAGGTAAATAAAATAGGTAAACCTTTGGCTAACCTAACCAGGAAAAAAAGAGTAAAATCTCTAATCTCATCAATCAGAAATGACAAAGACGAAATTACAACAGACTCCTCAGAAATTAAAAAAATCCTTAATGAATATTACAAGAAACTTTATTCTCAGAAATATGAAAATCTGAAGGAAATTGACTAATACTTGGAAGCACATCACCTTCCGAGACTTAGCCAGAATGAAGTGGAAATGTTGACAGGCCCATATCAAGTTCCGAAATAGCATCAACCATACAAAACCTCCCTAAAAAGAAAAGCCCGGGACCAGATGGCTTCACGTCAGAATTCTACCAAACCTTTAAAGAGGAATTAGTACCTATATTACTCAACCAGTTCCAAAATGTAGTAAAAGAAGGAAGACTACCCAACATGTTCTATGAAGCAAACATCACCCTGATCCCCAAACCAGGAAAAGACCCAATAAGAAAAGAAAATTATAGACCGATATCACTAATGAATATAGATGCTAAAATATTCAACAAGATCCTAACAAACAGAATCCAGCAACACATCAAACAAATTATACATCATGACCAAGTTGGTTTTATCCCAGGGTCTCAGGGCTGGTTCAATATACGTAAATCTTAAGCACATAAACAAATTTAAAAAAAATGACCATATGATTCTCTCAATTGATGCAGAAAAAGCTTTTGATAATATCCAGCATCCCTTCATGATCAGAACACTGAAGAAAATTGGTATAGAAGGGACATTTCTTAAACTGATAAAGGCCATCTACAGCAAACCCACAGCCAATATCGTATTCAGTGGAGTTAAATTGAAATCATTTCCACTTAGATCAGGAACCAGGCAAGGTTACCCATTGTCTCCATTGCTCTTTAACATTGTAATGGAAGTTTTAGCCATTGCAATTAGGGAAGAAAAGGCGATCAAGGGTATCCACATAGGGTCAGAAGAGATAAAACTTTCGCTCTTCACAGATGATATGATCGTATATCTGGTAAACGCTAGGAATTCTACTAAAAAACTTTTAGAAGTGATTAAGGAATACAACAATGTCTCAGGCTACAAAATCAACACCCATAAATCTGTAGCCTTTATATATACCAACAATAACCAAGCCGAAAAAACAGTCAAGGACTCTATTCCTTTCACAGTAGTGCCAAAGAAGATGAAATATTTGGGAGTATACCTAACAAAGGACGTGAAAGATGGCTACAAAGAGAACTATGAAACTTTTAAGAAAAGAAATAGCTGAAGATGTTAACAAATGGAAAAACATACTATGCTCATGGCTGGGAAGAATCAACATGGTTAAAATGTCTATACTACCCAAAGCAATATATAATTTTAATGCAATTCCTATTAAAACTCCATATTTTAAAGATCTTGAAAAAATACTTCATTTTATATGGAATCAGAAAAAACCTCGAATAGCCAAGACATTACTCAGCAATAAAAACACAGCAGGAGGAATCACACTACCAGACCTGAGACTGTATTATAAATCGATAGTGATCAAAACAGCATGGTATTGGCACAAAAACAGACAAATAGATGTCTGGAACAGAATAGAGAACCAAGAGATGAATCCAGCTACTTACCATTATTTGATCTTTGACAAGCCAATTAAAAACATTCAGTGGGGAAAAGATTCCCTATTTAACAAATAGTGCTGGGTGAACTGGCTGGCAACCTGTAGAAGATTGAAACTGAACCCACACCTTTCACCATTAACTAAGATAGACTCTCACTGGATAAAAGATTTAAACATAAGACATGAAACTATAAAAATACTTGAAGAGAGTGCAGGGAAAACTCTTGAAGGAATCGGCCTGGGTGAATATTTTATGAGGAGAACTCCCCAGGCAATTGAAGCAGCATCAAAAATACACTACTGGGACCTGATCAAACTAAAAAGCTTCTGCACAGCCACAAACATAGTGAGTAAAGCAAGCAGACAGCCCTCAGAATGGGAGAAAATATTTGCAAGTTATACTTCTGATAAAGGTCTAAAACCCAGAATCCACAGAGAACTCAAACGTATTAGCAAGAAAAGAACACGTGACCCCATCTTAGGGTGGGCAAGGAACTTGAAGAGAAACTTCTCTAAAGAAGACAGACACATGATCTACAAACACATGAAAAAAAGCTCATCATCCTTAATCATCAGAGAAATGCAAATCAAAACTACTTTGAGATACCACTTAACCCCAGTAAGAGCAGCCCACATAACAAAATCCCAAACCCAGTGATGTTGGCGTGGATGTGGAGAAAAGGGCACACTTCTACACTGCTGGTGGGAATGCACACTAATGCATTCCTTCTGGAAGGATGTTTGGAGACTACTTAGAGATCTAAAAATAGACCTGCCATTTGATCCTATAATTCCTTTACTAGGTTTATACCCAGAAGACCAAAAATCACAAAATAACAAAGACATCTGTATCAGAATGTTTATTGCAGCCCGATTCATAATTGCTAAGTCATGGAAGAAGCCCAAGTGCCCATTGACCCACAAATGGACTAGCAAACTGTGGTACATGTATACCATGGAATATTACACAGCCTTAAAGAAAGATGGAGACTTTACCCTTTCATGTTTACATGGATGGAGCTGGAACATATTCTTCTTAGCAAAGTATCTCAGGAATGGAAGAAAAAGTATCCAATGTACTGAGCCCTACTATGAAGCTAAATTATAGCTTTCACATGAAGGCTATAGCCCAACTATAGCACAAGACTATAAGGAAAGGGCCAAGGAAGGGGAAGGGATAGGGGAAGTTAGGGTGGAGGGAGGGTAATGGGTGGGGCCACACCTACAGTGCATCTTAGAATGGGTACAGGCAAAACTTACTAAAGGCAGAATACAAATGTCTACATACAATAACTAAGAAAATGCCATGAAGGCTATGGTGAACAGTTTGATGAGATTATTTCAGATTGTATATGAAACCAGCACATTGTACCCCTTGATTGCACTAATGTACACAGCTATGATTTTACAATAAAAAAACCCTAAGAATCACAAGGATTATGCATGTCTAAATTACAAAAAAATTCTACAGAAAATAACTGTAATTAAAAAAACCATAATAATACAATAGATTAAACTACTGTAAAACTGAATTTTTATTCATCAACAAAGTTAGAAAATAAAAGGTTTTTTAACAAACAAATCATTAACGACAGCAAAAAAAAAAAAAAAAAGAGAGAATGTATTAAACTGAAACAACAGCTGTCCTTGAGCAGGGGGGACCATGAGGAAGGAAAGTTACTTTTCATCATATACACTTTAGTGCTGTTCAAATTTTACTACCATCACCACTTCAGCCATAAACTTTTCAAAGAAAAAGAAAGTATGTGTATATTTAAGCTACCGAGGGTATGTGAAAATACGAACCACTACATAACAGAAGACTCAAGGGCCATTCTCAAGTTGCATAGACCAGTAAAGATATCAATAGCCTTGGGCCCCTGTCTAAATGAAATGTGTTCTGATATTTGCAAATCCGAACAAAGTATCCTTCCTCCTCCTCCGTGAGGATCCAGTTCAATGGTATATTATTGTACAACTTCAGTCCCTTCAGAGCTTTTCCATTCAGTCAAGTGCATACATGCAGGCATCAAAATGTTTTCATATAGTCATGTGTGACTAGATTAAGTGATGTGCTAAACAAATACACTTAGCAAAGTGTCAGCCAAGGGGTCAAGGGGCCAGTGGTTACTCAGATCAACAAATGAAAGGGAGTTGCTGTATGTCATTCTGTTCATGCTTAATTTCCTCCATGACCTATTTACAACAAAGTTAGGAGCAGAGAATATACAAGTATTAGCTGCATAAGGCCCAGTGTTTTGATGTCGTCACCATGATATGCTTGGAAATTACAGCTGCAGAAACAAGATCATAGACTTGTTAGGGGGCACTCAGCAAGAAGAGCTGCAGTTATTTTACTATGTCCTCGGGTTTTCTTCTTCAAGGCCAGTTTTGAGATGTATGATTCTTAGGCTATAGAAAAAGCTATGCTTAACAAAATAAGCCAATGGTCAAGTGACATACCTCCTTTTCCAGCTAGAATCTAAAACTCCCAAAGAAAATAATTAAAAAGAAATTAAAAAAAATAAAAAAACAAAATAAATAAATAAGTAAACCTCCTGCAGGACAGGAATTCAAATAACCCTGACAGGAGTGCAGCCATTTTAGCAAATCAGGTCAGAAACCAGTAATCCCCTCCCCAGACTCCTGCAGTATCTCATGGCCAGAGTTCCTGGAAACATCCTACCCAAAATCCTGGTCCCAAGAATAAGTTCATAATCCTGACCAGCACTAAAGAGCCCCTGAATGTACTTCTGGCTCACTGCCCCATTCCAGCTATTCTTACAAGGCTAATAAAAGCCCTTTGCAACTGTGGGAGCTGAGCTGACACCTGGTCAGTCTCCATTCTCCTTTCCCCTCTGTGAACGTCTTTCCTTGTCCCTGGACTGGCCTCCTCTCCTTTCTTGTGGACCTTCACCCTGGTTCTTTGCCAGAACCTCCAAAAGAACAATATAGGAACCACCCTTCCATCTACTTGAAGTGAATATAGTTTTCCCGAGTCCAGGCTCTGTGGGGCTGATGCCACGGCACACGTCTGAGCATGGGCATGCACACGTGATTAATGAAGAGATGTGTCCTGCGGGGGAGTCACGGCCTCAGTAAAGAAGCTTACCAGCTGTACCAGTTTTAAAAACTCGGTGAAGACATTGCTTCTCAATACGTTTGGGTCCATGGTCACTGAAAAACAAGGACAGCAAGGTGTTAGCAGAGGCTGGGCGGAGCCTATTAATTGCCCTGTCCTCCTGAGATCACTCCATGGCCTTGCCCATGCACAACTGCCTCCCTGAAGATGATGGGGGTTGTGACCTTTCAAATACAGGAAAATCCCTAGTGCTTGCCTCCTCCTGGCAGTCGTGACGACGCTGAACTCATTACAACCCATTACAGTGTTCCGGAATCTTACCTTATTCCTGCATGTCCCACTGTGCAACTCCCATTTGCTGCCTTACCAGGGTAACGGAGTTAACAAGAAGCAGCAAAAGGTCTTAAAACTTGTGTCTGGACTCCACGCTTAGCAAGATGCATGGTAATTTGAAAAATTTAAATCAACCAAGAAACATTGATTAAATGACAGGAAGTTACAAAAGAAGTTACAAAAAACCCAGCAATGGTAAGGCAGAAAGATCTAAGGTCTTTCCTTCTTCCATATTTACAAAAATATTTTCACCCTGAGCTTTAAAGCCCTGGATGCCTATGGCCAGGTGCAGTGTCCAGACCAGGTGAGAGCTGCATCACGCCCAGCCTGCTTCTTCCCCTCTTTCCCCTCTTCCCATGAGCCCTGGATGCCCCCACTTCAGCTTAACTCACATACCTACCATATATTACACTGTTACGTTTCTTTCTTCTTCTTTTTTTTTTTGTTGCTGTCTTACTGATTTCATCAAATAACCTCCACTAGCATTAAAACTATCACTGACTGGCCAAAACTATCACTGACTGGCTTCTTATGGGTTGTACCTTTCCCAAACAATGCCACGTTTTCAAAATAAACTAAGACAGAGAGTGTCTGAACATGAGAAACTCTTCCTAAAAGGCATACCCTCTTTCTACAGGGTAATTTCAGATTTCAGGGTGAGGGAAAGCCTTTGCTTTATTTTCTGCCATGTATGTCACAGGGAAAACTAACTTTATATATCCATTAGCATGGATTCTTGGGGATGGAGAAAACTGTGGCAGAAAGTATTCACCAACTAGTGTTTACTGTGTGACTACTAAGTTCCAGGTACTAGGCTAAGCACTTCGTATATTTTAGCTCATTTAATCTCCATGACAAACCTGAGGGAAATATTTTACCGAAAGAAACTGAAGCTCAAAGCAGGTTAAGTATCTTGCCCAAGGTCACAGGCCAGTGAGGAGTAACAGTGGGATTTGACCCAAGGTGTAAGGGTCATGACTCTCAATCATGATGCTAAGCTACATTGCCATGCTCTCAGTCATGATGCTAAGCAAAACGGTCTCCTTACCTGACCTTGTCAAGGAGGGTACACAAGACATCCTGATGGTACAGATAAAGACCAGGCCTGGAAAAGTAATCCCTTAAGCTCTGTGATCATTTGTTAAAAAGGACAGGTCTTAAAGGACTATTTTGCTAAGACATGAGAAAACAAACCAAGAGACAATGAAAATTTAAAAGGGATTACATTTTGAACTTGAACGAGCTTATTCAACATGTCTAAAAAGAGGTATGGTTTCAAGAGAGAAAGGGGTGGGGAAAGGAAGAGCAGAGAGAGGGAAGGAGGGAGGGGGGTGGGGCCTTGGTTCGTGCCACACCTTTTGGGGGCAAGACACGATTGCAAGACGGACTTCGCCTAACAAATGCAATCAGTGTAACCTGATTTATTGTACCCTCAATGAATCCCCAACAATAAAATACAAAAAAAAAGAGGTATGGTTTCCATTATCAGAAACAAATGGGAAATAGATGGCTTCTAGAATTTTCACCTACTGTGCTTGAAAAAAATGCAGCTATAATAAAACGAGATAAATCTATAGTTGCTGACATAGAATGAGCTCTAAGATATATATATATATATGTTTTGTTGTTTTTTTTTTTTTTTGTTTTTTTTTTTGAGACAGAGCCTCAAGCTGTCACCTTGGGTAGAGTGCTATGGTATCACATCTCACAGCAACCTCCAACTCCTGGGCTCAAGCGATTCTCCTGCCTCTGCCTCCCAAGGAGCTGGGACTACAGGTGTCCGCCACAATGCCTGGCTAGTTTGTTGTTGTTGTTGTAGTTGTCATTGTTGTTTAGCAGGCCCAGGCAGGGTTCAAACCAGCCAGCTCCGATGTATGTGGCCAGCGCCATAACCACTGAGCTACAGGCACTGAGCCAGAAAAACTTTTTTCTTTATCTATGAAAGACATTAGTGTGATAGTTGACAAAGTTTAAATATGGGCTCTAGATAACATTATTGATTTCCTGATTTTGATAACTACATTATGGTTATATAAGAGAGTGTCCTGAATCTTAGAAAATACACACAGAAATGTTTAAGGATAAAATGGCCTAGGCTCGTAATACTCAAGTGTTTCCAAAAAATTTATGTATATATATATATATATAGAGAGAGAGAGAGAGAGAGAGAGTCATAATATATACATACACATAAGAAAGAGAATGGTAGTGCAGATGTAAAATGTTAACATTTGGGAAATATGAGTGACGAGCATACAAATATTCTTTTCATGGCTCGGCGCCTGTGGCTCAAGCAGTTAAGGTGCAATCCACATACACCTGAGCTGGCAGGTTTGAATCCAGCCCAGGCCTGCTGAACAACAATGACGGCTGCAACCAAAAAATAGCTGGGCATTGTGGTGGGTACCTGTAGTCCCAGCTACTTGGAAGGCGGAGGCAAAAGAATTGCTTGAGCCCAGGAGTTGGAGGTTGCTGTGAGCTGTGATGCCACAGCACTTGACCCGGAGCAACAGCTTGAGGCTCTGTCTCAAAACAAACAAACAAACAAACAAAAAAAAAAAACAAATATTCTTTTCATAATGTTTGAAACTTTTCTACAAATCAAACTTCCAGAATAAAAAGTTCTTAAAAAATCAGGTATAGAAAAATATGTAAACTTTAATTTGTGTTGAACACAAAGGGACCCTCATACAAACCAGTGTGCACATGGATCATTTCTGGGGAACACACAAGTCACCTGGGGGCCAGAGTGGAAGGGAAACTACTTTTCATTGTATATTCTTTTGCATGATTTATATTTTCTAAAATATGTGTTTAGACTTTTCTAATTTAAAAAATTTCAGTATTTAATTGTCAGTTTTGCTATTTCCCTTCAATACCCTCTTTTCTATGAGAGCTGAATGTGGCCAACCATAGTTTTGCTGTGACAGTGTTTTCAGACCCAGGCTGTAGTGAGGCTGTTGCACTGTGAACCTGGCGGTGGCTATGGCAGACTGCTGAGCCTCCTTGGTGCCCTAGCCTGGCTTCCTGAAAGCACTGAGATGGCAGTCCCGTCTCTGCCCTGTTAATAAAGATCTCTGATAGATCTTTCTTATAACAGGGGCTTCCCTATAAACAATTCAACTTATCCCTTTGTTCATTCTTGATCCAGATAGCATTTCTTCCACTTCCATAGTCAAAGCCAAAACAGCACCCCTAAACAAAGCATTTTTTAAAACCAAATATGACGAACACCTATTTGATTCCACATGTATCAAATGTCCAGAACAGGCAAATCTTTAGAGATAAAAATTAGAGTAGTGGTTCCCAGGGCCTAGCGGGGGAGGGGAATGAGGAGTGACTGTTAATGGGTTTAAGGTTTCTTTATGGGAATATGGCAATATCTAAAACTAGATTATGGTGATGACTGCAAAATTAGATAATTGTAGTAAAAAACATTGATTTGCACACTTTAAGCAGGGGAATTTTGTGTAACCTATAATACAATAAATATTAAAAAATCCAAATACATACAATTTTGCCAATATTGTTCCAGCTGGTCCCTCCTCTCATCAGCCATGGATGTGGTCATTGAAAGATAATCTTTTGGTGGAAAGAGTGGCAAACAATTTCCAAAGACCCTCCTCAGCTGAAAGATCCAGAAAGCACATAGTTAAGACAAGTGAGCCTCCAATTCAAGGTTGATGAGCTACTAAAGTCTCTTTTTAGGACAAGTCTTATCCTAGCTGACCTTATTTAATCCTTTTTGGTAGCCAAAAGGAGAAAAAGAGGATAATTTGATTTTCCTTTTTTTTTTTTTGAGACAAAATCTCACTTTGTCCCCCTTGGTAGAATGCCCTGGAATCATAGCTCACAGAAACCTCAAATTCTTGGGCTCAAACGATCCCCTTGCCTCAGCCTCCTGAGTAGCTGAGACTATAGGCACCTGCCAAAATATCCATCTATTTTTAGAGATGGAGTCTTGCTCTTGCTCAGGCTAGTCTGAACCCATGAGCTCGGGCAATCCACCCACCTCAGCCTCCCAGAGTGCTAGGATTACGGGCATGAGCCCAGCCTATAATTTGATTTTCTTAATAAGGAATTTATCTCAGTATATATATATATTTATTAATAAGAAATTTATCTCAGCATCTCTCAGTTCTGGAGATGTTTCTAGACTTATCACAGACTGAAAACTCCAGTCTAAGTTTGGTAGTAGAATGGGGAATGCATTTTTATTTTTCAATTAGCAATAATCGCACCTCGGATAAACCTCATTGGCTACGATACTGCCACTGCACAAAGCTAGCAGCATTTTTATTTTTCATCTGTTTTATAATATTATGCACTCATATCACACACTATTTTCTTATTTCACAAATATCTGATATCAATGGTGAAAATTAGGAATTTAATTCCTCCACCAAATATGAACTTGACAAATGTTGACAGCTCTGCTATTTAACGTGGTGGCCTTTAGTGACCTGTGGCTTCTAAGCACATGAAATGTGACTAGTCTGAATTGAGATGTGCTGTAAGCATAAACTGCACTCTAGCGTTTTTTTTTGTTTTTTTTTTTTTTTTGGCCCTGGGTAGAGTGCCGTGGCATCATCATACCTCACAGCAACCTCAAACTCCTGGGCTCAAGTAATCCTCTTGCCTCAGACCCCTGAGTAGCTACAGGCACCTACCACAACACCTGGCTAGTTTTTTCTATTTTTAGTAGGGACAATGTCTCACTCTTGCTCAGGCTGGTCTTGAACTCTTGAGCTCAAGAAATACACCTGCCTCGGCCTCCCAGAATGCTAGGATTACAGGGGTGAGCCACTACACTCAGCCGTATGAAAAAGTTGGGGAGGACTGTTCCTGCAATACCGGGTCAATTTGTGGAGTGGATGGAGCAAGCTTCTATTCCAACTCCCTGCTCCAAAACTCCATTTAATACATTATCCTCAGATAGAGGATGTATCAGATATTAAACTGATAAGAACAGATATTACACTTGACCTTAGCCAAAAGACTGAGAAGCGATCCAGTTTAAATTTCAAAGAAAAGAGAATGTGAATCATCTTATCGCACTGATAATTTTTATATCATTTACATGTTTAAATAATATCATATTTTGGATATATTGTATCAAATAAAATAAACTAAAATTAATCCTTATTCCTTCCTCTATTTTTTTTTAAGACAGAATCTTTCTCTGTTGCCTGTGCTAGAGTGCTAGAGGGCAGTGGCGTAATGAACCCACAGCATCCTCAAACTCCTGGGCTCACGCAATCCTCCTGCCTCAGCCTCCCAAGTAGGTGGGACAACAGGTACCTGCCACTATGCCCAGCTAATTTTTCTTTCTTTTTTTTTTTTTTTTTTTTGTGGATACAGGGTCTCACTCTTGCTCAGACTTGTCTCAAACTTCTGGCTTTAAGCAATCCTTACCCTCAGCCTCAGAGAGTGATAGCATGAGTGATAGTGATAGGCACAAGCCACCATGCCCAGCCTCCATCTGTTTCTTTTTACTCTTTTTAACGTGACTACTAGAAAATTTTTAATTACATAGATGGTTCACATTATATTTCTATTGGACACTGCTGGTGATGGAATTCCTATTGACGTACGATCCCTAAAACCCAGTCCAGCCCTTCCCTCCCACCCAACCATACATGACCCATGATCATACTGGTAATTATTTTTATGAAACCTTAACAGTAGATGCAAAGAAAAACAATTTTTAAAGAACCAAAACTCTTCTTTTTGCAATGTCTTCCTTGCAGTTGCAGTGGCAGCGTGAAGGTAGTAGCATTATGTTCTTTAAAATAAGAAAAAAGAAACTCAGAAACCTAGTCAGGTTTTTAACATGGTACCTTCCGAGCAAGAAGGCTGAACTCTTATTATAATACTATAGTCAGGGGTTAAAGAAAATGAAGCAGGTCTAAGAGACATGAGGCTGCAAACAGACAAGAATTTTAACTCCATGGTCTTTAAAGGCTGGGCGGGGTGGCTCTCGCCTGGAATCCTAGCGCCCTGGGAAGCCAAGGTGGGTGGACTGCTTGAGCTTCAGGAGTTCCAGACCAGCCTGAGAAAGAGTGAGATCCTGTCTCTAAAAATAGCCAGGTGTTGTGGTGGGCACCTGTAGTCCCAGCTACCCCAGAGGGTGAAGCTAGAAGATCATTTGAGCCCAAGAGTTTGAGGTTGCTGTGGCTATGACACCACAGCATTCTACTGAAGGTGACAGAGTGAGACTCTCTATTAAAAAAAAAAAAATTCCATGGTCTTGGTCACAAATACAGTAAATATTTGGCGAGACTTACCTTGAATGGGCTCTCACTTTAAAGGACATCCGGGAGCTGACCACACCTCTCCACCCCTACCACCAGTATCCCAGGCCAAGCCACTGTCATCTCTTTTCTAGATTATTGCCACAACCTTCCAACAAGTCTCTCTGCTTCCACCATGGCTCCTTCAGTCTAATCCTAACACAGCCTCTAAGACAATACTTGAAAAAAAAACAAAAAAAACAAAAAACCTTAAGTCAGATAATTTAAGGCTCCACGGCTTCCCATCTCGCTCCAGTAAAAGCCCAAATCCTTATGATAACCTAGAACTGTGCCATCTGATATGGTGGCCAATAGACACCAGTGAGTAAATTTAAACTTAATTAAAATAAAAGGGCAGCACCTGTGGCTCAGTGAGTAGGGTGCTGGCCCCATATACTGAGGGTGGCAGATTTAAGCCCGGCCCGGGCCAAACTGCAACAACCAAAAAAAATTAATTAAAATAAAAATTTAAAATTTAGTGCTTCAGTCTTACAAGCCATGTTTCAAATGTTCAGTAATCACATGAAATGTTGCTAGTTGGTATTGAATTGGACAAAGCAAGATAGAGCATTTCCCACAGCACAGAAAGTCCTATTGGACAGTACTAGTCTCATGTCCAGAAAGTTTATTAACTGCCTGTCTTTGGGCAAAATACAGCCCCCTGATGCTTTTTATGTAGCTATCATTTGTTTGATTTTTAGAGAATTTGAATGTGATGCCAACACTTATTTTTGTGATTTAAAAAATTTTTAATTATGTCCTATAGGGAGTACAAAACAGTTCAGCAATTTTGGATGTCAACTTGACAATTTCTTATAAAGCTAACCATAATCTTACTATAGAATACAGCCATAAGTATTTACCCAACTGATCCGAAAAATATGTTCACACAAAAACCTGCATGTGAAAGTTCATAGCAGTTAGGCCAGGATTGATAGAAATGGTAAAAATGAAGAAAAAAAAAAGTGAAAGAAAATTCATAGCAGCTTTATTCCTAATCCCCCAAAACTGAAAGCAACAAATATCTCCTTCCATATGTGGGTGGATAAACAAACTGTGATGTATCCGTACAATGGAGTATTATTCAGCAGTAAAAGGCAATGAACTACCAAACCATAGAAAGACACAAATGAACCTTAAATGCGTATTGCTGAGTGACAGAGCCAGTCTGCAAAAGCTACATACTGTATGATTTGAATTATATGACATTCTGGAAAAGGAAAAAGTATAGAGACTTTATATAAAGATCAATAGCCACCAAGATTTTACTGAATAGGGGAATCACACAAAATTTCTTAGGGCAATAAAACTATTCCATATGATACTACCATTGTGGATCCATGACACTGTGCGTTAGTCAAAATCCACTGAACTTTACAATAGAAGCTTACTATATGCAAATACGTGTATTTTTAAAAAAATCATTTAGGAGACTAGGGGAATCCCAGGAGAGAATGCAGAATGTTACAAAACTATATTAAAAATGTATGAAACCACATCCTTGACAGTCATGAGGAAAAAATACTGACCTTAAGTAACTTTGGAAATGAATGGGGCCTGTCAAACTAAAGGTATAACCACCGCAGTCTAGTTGTTTCCCATGAGAGTTAGCCATTCTGACTCTTCTGCATCTACATACAGAATAGAACAATTAAGTAAATGAATGGCAGACAGTGGAAGTCAGGTTTCTCACTGTTGTAGTTACTGGGAAGACCCAGTAGCAATGCATTAGAGTAAGATACATTAGTATAACTTCATGTTTACCTTAATGTAGACACAGATGGTTACATATAGAAATATTTACCAATATGCCTGTATATATGGGTAGTACACACACATGTATTTCCTTGCTCTGTCGCTGCAGTAGTAACGAGCATACTTAGGGTTCAGATCCCTGTTTTTAATACCATTCTCCAAGAGAAGCAACCAGGGATCTGTGGGGCAGTGGTGGAGTCTGGCACTCAAGCAGGAGATACCCAAGATGAACCTGGAGCATCTTGTAGCTCCAGAAAGTAACCCAGGCCAGGCACTGTGGCTCAAACCTGTAATCCCAGCACTCTGGGAGGCTGAGGCCGGTGGATTGGTTGAACTCATGACTTCGAGATCAGCCTGAGCAAGAGTGAGACCCCCACGTCTACTAAAAATAGCAAGACTAGCTGGGCATTGCGGTGGGTGCTTGTAGTCCCAGCCACTTGGGAGGCTGAGGCCAGAGGACTGCTTGAGCCCCAAGAGACTGAGGTTGCTGTGAGATATGATGCCATGGCACTCTACGCAGGGCAAGAGTGAGACTGTCTCAAAAACTAAACAAAAACCAAAAATGTATAACCCAAAGTATAAGGCAAATACCCAGGAGTCCTTACAGATACAATTACTGAAAGATAAGTAGGAAAGAATAGACACATCTCCTGTGCAGAAGAATACCAGATTATTTATGCAGATGCTTCTTCCTCAGGAGGGGGGCATAAATCCTCAGTCCTTAAGACTGGGCTGCACATAGAGACTTCCGTCCAAAGAGGGCGCTATGGAAGGGAGGAAAAAAAATCACTTTAGAGTAAAGAAATGTGACAAACACTACTTCAGCCAGGTGGTGGGGGTGGAGATCTAGAGGGATAAGTCAGGTTGATAGCAAGTACCCTTGATATGGTGAGTAGAATGGCACTTTGTCTCTGGGGTCTTCATTCCCAAATCCTATCATTCCTGTCCAATCATGTGAAAAAAATAAGACAAATTCTAACAGAAGGATAGCTTACAAAATATCTGACGAGTACTTCTCAAAACTATCAAGGTCATTAAAAATAAGAAAAGGCTAAGAAACTGTCAACAAGAACTTAAGGGGATGGGATGACTAAATGTCATGTTGTACCCTGGCTGGGATCCTGGAACAGAAATAAGACATTAGGCGCCTGTAGCTCAATGAGTAGGGCGTCGGCCCCATACACCAAGGGTGGCAGGTTCAAACCCAGCCCTGGCCAAACAACAACAAAAAAAAATAGCCGGGCATTGTGGCGGGCGCTTGTAGTCCCAGCTGCTTGGGAGGCTGAGGCAGGAGAATAGTGTGAGCCCAAGAGCTGGAGGTTGCTGTGAGTCCTGTGACATCATGGCACTCTACCAAGGGCGGTAAAGTAAGACTCTGTCTCTACAAAACAAAAGAAAACAAAACAAACAAACAAACAAAAAACGAAGGAAGTCTGAATAAACTATGAACTGTAGTTAATATAACAGTAATAATAATAATGTATCACCACTGTGATAATGTATCACATCTGAGGTTGAGTGTGGTGGCTACGTATGTTGAGGCAGGAGATTTCTTGAGGCCAGGATTTGGAGACCAGCCTGGGCAACACAGCAAGATTCCCATCTCCCCTACCCAAATTTTTGATAATAAACGCAGCTATCTCTGGTTTATTGACTGTAACAAATGTACCATACTAATAGAAAATCTTTTTTTTTTTTTTTTTATTTTGAGACGGAGTCTCACTTTGTCACCCTTGGTAGAGTGCTATGGCATCATAGCTCATAGCAACTTCAAACTCTTGGGCTCAAGAGATCCTCTTGCCTCAGTTTTTCATTTTCATTTTAAGTACGATGGGGTCTGACTCTTAGGCTGGCCTTGAACTCATGAGCTCAAGCAATTCATCTGCCTCAGCCTCCCAGAGTGCTAGGATTATAGGTATGAGCCATAGCACAGGGCCTTAATGGAAAATCTTAATAATAGAAGGAATAGGATGTGGACTATGTGGGAACTCTGTACTATCTTTTTTGTAAACCAAAACTTCTCCAAAAAATAGTTTATTAAAAAAAAATGATGTTCTGGCTTATTTTTAAAAATCCAAACATCTTAAATCAATGGGTCACACTCCCTCAAGCAACAATCTGTTAAAACTATTCCACCACACCCCACTATCCCTCACCTCACTTAAGTTATTTGCCCAACTTCATGATCTAAAAAAGATTTCTAAAACAAATTTTAAAAAATAGGAAAAAGAAAATCATGACCTAAAATTGATTTTGGAAAAAAGAAGTAATAAATTTCTTGTAATCTCTGTAACCATCTAAACTCGCAACCTCTCCTTTAAGCCTAGTATAAAATATTACAGCAACAATTTGGTTTCTTTTAAATTCAAAGACATTTTTCTGCCATGACAGATGTCCAAAGGCATCTCAGGTGGAGTATCACCCCAGGCAGAGCTGCTCAAACAACCTGGGATTTATGCACCCCCATCTCTACTAATTCTATTAAATAGAAACAGAAAGTTGTCTTCTTGCATGCAATTATCTCTTGATTAACTGATTAAATGATCTTTAAAAGGCAGTTATCTTCTTTGGCATGTGTTCATAATGTCACAGATGCTCCCAAATTGGTGCTAATCACAGCAGCCTTGAATCAACAGGCTGCCTGTCTTCTCCATCTGCAGGAGAGCATCTTGATGCAGATCTGAGGCCAAGAGTCGGGGAAGAGGCAACAAGGACCAAGGTTCTAACATCTATCACAGAGCAAACCTTCCCAGCAGGTTTTACAACCTGACCTGACTTCTCGAGGCATCTCTTCCCGCCCTTCTCTGATACTGGTCTAAGAGGGAAAATAAACAAACAGTAAATGGAGTAGTTAAGTCAGCCAAAAGTCAACCATCAACTCCACAAGTTTGACCCCATCAAAAGAGAATCTCCATGGGGGACAGTTGAGCTCACACAGACATGCCATCTCTTTCCCAGGTCCAGTCTTTGTGCATTAGCTCTCCACATACCCCGACGTGGACCAGGGGCTACCTTATCTGCACCAGGGGCTTCTCCTCAACCTCAGAGTTACCCAACCAAGTATAAATCTGATTCCTAAAGCCAAACCTCAAAGTCACTGTCTGCACCTAATTTAACAGAGTACATGGCATATAACAGAAACTCAGTGAACATTCAAGTAAATGAATAAATCAGCTAATTCTATAGGATGAAAACCATTCTATAAGGATGCAGACCTTCCCAGGAGATAAACTTATACTCACCAAACACACACAGCCTTGTTAATATTATTTTTGTACAGTGCTTTGTATTAAATCGGGTGAAGAATTCTTAGCCTCACGTCCTCGGTTTACCTTCCTGCACCTGTTGAGTCAAAAGAACTCCCAAGGAACATTTGTTTTGCTGAAGGGCCTGGTCTTGCTACTGATTACTCTAAAAGGTTCATCATGTAATTCTTGACAGATTGGAAGTGTCCTTTGAGTATGCCGCAAGCTCTTTTTGGAGACCAAGTTAAGGAACCCCAGTGCCTGGAGGACACAGACTCGAGCCGACTCTACACAGCAACATCCCTGATGCAAATTGACAGCAACGTGATGAGGAAGTTTCATGGCTACAACTCCCTGGAGGCACGTTAGGAGGAAGAAAGCTGCATGAGATCCCTGCACACGATGTATGTGCCTCTCATGCTGGTTAATGCAGCTGAGGACCCTTTGGTGCATGAAGGTCTTCTAACTATCCCCAAATCTCTTTCAGAGAAACGGGAGAACGTCATGTTTGTGCTGCCTCTACATAGGGGCCACGTGGGCTTCTTTGAGGGTGCTATGCTGTTCCCCGAGCCCCTGACATGGATGGATAAGCTAGTGGTGGAGTATGCCAACGCCATTTGCCAATGAGAGCATAACAAGTTGCAGTGCTCTGAGCAGGTGGAGGCCAACCTGGAGTGAGGCCTCCGGACTCTGGCTCCAGCAGCTCTCCTCCGGAACCCACATCCCCTCATCCCCTGTTTCAGGTCTCCCATCTCCCTCAGTGACCTGGAACTGACCTCACACTATCTGCAGGGGGCACCCACCATGCACACCTGTCTGGAAGTAGGCAACTCTCCCTGGGAGCTCCAGGCTATTTTTGTACTTAGTTACTGTTTTTTTTTCCATTGCATTGTTAGCCATGGTGACAAGTGACACAGTTCTCACCCTCCTGTTCAGTTTCAGCATCTGATTGCTTTTAAGCCTGTTACATCTAGTTTCCCTATTAAAAAATGTGTCTGAACAGCAAAAGAAAAAAAAAAAAAAAGAATTCTTAGCCATTTCATGCCCTCTATTGAATAGGAAGAATAAAAACTAGTTGAGAAGAAGCTAGGAAAGGTCAGCCAATCTTTAAGTCTCAGACTTAGGGTAGCCAGACAAAATACAGGATGCCCCAATAGTACATGGAACATACTTATACTATAAACTGTTTAGCACATTATAAATAGTTTATACCAGTGGAAAATATGAAATTCAGATTTAACTTGCAGCTTTGCTCAGATTCTGTATCTATAAAATGGGCTGGGCAGCTTGAACAAAATCCTGTGCCTGAAACTCTCATAACAGAAAGTAGATACTAGTTGCCTGGGACCAAGGGTGGCTGGAGGGATCAAGAGCAAAGATGACAAGGAGACTTTTATACTTCTTTTTTTTTTTTTTTTTTGAGACTCAGTCTTACTCTGTTGCTCTCAGAAGAGTACTCGTCATAGCTCACAGTAACCTCAAACTCTTGGGCTCAACTGATTCTTTTGCTTCAACCTCCTGAGTAGCTGGGACTACAGGTGCCTGCCAAAGTGCCGGGCTCTTTTTAGAGATGGGGGTCTCACTCTAGCTCAGGCTGGTCTTGAACTCCTGAGCTCAGGCAATCCACCTGCTGCAGCTTCTCAGAGTGCTAGGATTACAGGTATGAGCCACTGCTCCAGGTCCTGATAAGGGAGACTTTTAGAGTGAGAGAACTTTTTAAAATGTTGATCATGATGGTGGTAATCGCATACATTTACTAAAATTAATCATACTGAATCCCTAAAATTGGGAACTTTTATTACATTATTCCAAAATATAGTACAAACATGTTAGTTTAGAACTCAGTCGTTTGACTCATTATTTCACTGACACAATTTATTTTGTCAACTTTAGAAAGAAACCACACAATGTAAGTCTTGGAGATCAAATCCTGACCACAACACTAACACTATGACTTCAGAAAAATTGTGTTTCAGTTTCTTCATCTGTTAAATGGGACTAATTATAATCCCAGCTCAAGATGCTTATAAAAATGAAGCTATTACCTGTAAAGTGTTTGGCACCAATCTCAGCACATGGTAACTGCTCGCTAGTTAATGTTTAAAATTAAGAAGATCAATAACCATTTAAGATCTAAATTGTTTCTTTAAAAATGTAGTAGTTCATATGAAAAGGGGGAAATGATAAACATAAAGTGTAATGAAATTGGAAACTGGATAAAGAAATCTCCATCTTAGGATTTAAAAAAAATGGAAGTGTTCATTAAAATCTATTCCATGCACACCATAGAATAGATTTTAATGAACACTTCCATTTATTTAAATCCTAAGATGGAATGTAAATGTTTTTTTTTTATAGTAACTGAGATAATGCCGGAAAGGCTATGTTAACCATTGTGATAAAAATGTGTCAAATGGTCTATGAAGCGAGTGTATGATGCCCCATGATCATATCAATGTATACAGTTATGATTTAATAAAAAAAATAATAAAAAATAAAATCTATTGCCTGCCCCACTGGGGGCTCTAAGCTGTAGCAATTCAGTATTTAAGGGCCCCTGTTGTGACTAAAAAAGTTTCTTATTCATGACTTCTCAAATAGAAGATGAAGAATAAAAGTTTACACAATTCATGTCTCTGATTCTGGACCTGTTAGGGTTTGATTAGTTTGTTTTCCTGAAATTAAGCATTTCTCTGAGTCTGTTGGTTAAAGAGGGCCAAATTCAGGGATTCCTGAAGTCTCTGAGTCAGCTAATGTTTACTGAGAGTGTTTAATGCGCCAGGCTCTGAGAGAAACTGGTCCTTGGTCTTCACAAGCATTCTGGGAGATTGACATCCATAACGACCTACTTGCTTCTTACTTCTACTGAGAAAATTGGGCAGAGGGAGAGGTGAGGCATTTAGCCAGCGTATCTGTCCCAGCGCTCTGCTGCCTCCTGATTTGCTCCTGGAGATGGTTACCTCCCTTTTCCCACATCACACTGCAGGACAGAAGAGCGTGGGAGATGGTACCATAACTTCTGCCTCCAAATGCCTAAAACAGCCTCTTTTCTCTCCCTTTCAGATTCCCCTCCGCCTGTTTCTGTATTCCTCATAACTCCCAACTTACTCACTCCTCCTACTTACTTGCAAGTAGCGTCTCACCTTTCAGAAGTCTGAGTCCATGCCTCTGCCTCTCTACATTCAATACTGTGTTGCAGGCACTACTAATACAAAGATGACCACTCAAATTAACTAATAACTACATTGCAACTGCTTTCTTGTGGATACCAAAGATACTTAATCATATCTTTAAAATGGACTTTTCACCAGGTGTGGTGGCTCACGCCTGTAATCCCAGCACTTGGGAGGCCAAGGCAGGAGGAGTGCCTGAGCTCACAGGTTCAAGACCAGTCTGAGCCAAAGTGAGACTTCGTCTCTAAAAATAGCCAGGCTTTGTGGTGGGCACCTGCAGTCCCAGCTACTTGGGAGGCTGAGGCAAGAGAATCGCTTAAGCCCAGGAGTTTTTGAGATTGCTGTGAGCTGTGGTGCCACAGCTCTCTACCAAGGGTGACAAAGTGAGACCATCTCAAAAAAAAAAAAAAGGACTTTTCCAATGTACCATGGTGTATAAGCAAGAAGGCTCTCTGCAGTGACCATTTTAGTAGCAAAAAAATCAAACTGAGTTGCCCATCAACAAGAAGACAGGTCTAAGTAAACTGGTGTGCCCGCTCACTAGAAGCCCGCAGAATGTCTGAAAAGACTCTCCTGCAGAATGCTAATAGCTGTTGCCTCTGGGCAAGTTTTTTTCTGTCTTCTGTAGACTTTTCTTTTTAACTTTAGGTATGTGTTCCTCAGAATCTAAAACTGAAAGAAAAATTCATAGAGCAGGGGAAGGAGGGTAAAGTTTATTTTCAAACTTCCATTCACTCCTCTGATTCATTTTGAAGACTTATGACTTATAAGAGTATAAGAACAATAAAACCTATTAGAATGGACTAATAAATCAGTCTGCCTCTCAGAGAAAGTACTGTCCAGATATCAGGGTGAGTAACTAAGGTAGGAAATGGCCTTCTAACTTGATAAGTCATCTGTTTCCTGGGTTCTCAGCCTGCCAGTACTTACAGCTTGTGAATAAGGCCATTTAAAAACAAAAATGGAGACACACCTTTTTAAAGGGTAAGCTTAAGAAACTGTAGAGAAAAGGAGATTATCTTTTCTTTTTTTTTTTCTTTTAATTGAGACAGAGTCTCATTCTGTCGCCCAGACTGGAGTACACTGGTGTTAATGTGGCTCACTGCAGCTTCCAACTCCCAGACTCAAGCAATCATCCTGCTTCGGCCTCCCCAGTAGCTAGGACTACAGTCACATCACCATCATGCCTAACTATTTTTTTCAATTATTCTTTGTAGAGATGAGGATCTCACAAGTTGCCCAAGCTGGTCTAGAACTCTTGGCCTCAAGTGATCCTCCTGTCTCGGCCTTCTAAAGTGCTGGGATTACAGGTGTGAGCCACCAATCTAGACCAGAGAGGAAATTAAATATCCCTGCATAAGCTTCCTAAAACTCTATACGTTGGTCTAGACTCCGCTTGCTTAATTTTGAAGGGGAAGGGGCATTGTCCTGGGGAACAGAGGGCACTTAAATGGAGTCCACCAGAACCCCAGTGCCCTGCCGGGGCCCACATCTCACAGCTGTAAATAATTAGGAGCCACAAGTCTTCAAGTATTTGTGGGGCTGTATGGCAAGCAATTCACACTTACTCTTGCTACAACCCATTTCACAAATGAGAAGCCTGAGGCACTGAAAGGTCCAGAGTCTTGCCAGAGTCACACGACCCAGGCCCTTGCACACTTTTCCCCACCTGCCTCCAACTCGCTCACCTGTTCATTCCAACCATGCAGCTGGCTGCAGCGCACCTTGCAAAAGAGGAAGCCATCCAGGTACACGGAGTACAGCTGCAAACACACAGGCACCCCGCCTCGGGTTAGCGCAGGGAGCCGCTGACCATTGCCACCGGCCCCCGCCCTGCGCAGCCCGCCCCGGGCCCCAGGCGCACCACGTAGTGGCCCCCGAGCGTGTCGGGGAGCTGCTGGGACAGCGGGATGCAGAAGTGCATCTTCATGGCTGGAGAGGTGGCTGCAGAGCGGCGCCTGGAGTCGGACCTGAGATGGCCAGCCTGTCCGCGGTCTGAGTTGGGCGGTGCGAATGCTGCTGGGCAGCTGTCGCCCAGGTGGGACACCCCCTAGTCCGCGCCCCCCCAGTCGCTGGCGTTCGGGACGGGTGGGGGCGGGGCGCGCCCAGGGCCGCCCCATTCGCTCCTAGTGCACCGTGCGCTGGTGGCATTTTACCCAAGTACGTACCGTATGGGGCTTGAAAAAAGTTTGTGTCCATTACCTGCTTACACCGCCTGCAGTGCATTATGAATTTAAGATTTTTTAAAAATACATAAATCTAGTAATTACCCTATGACTAGCCCAATTACACCAGGTTCAATTTTTTGTGTGGTCGTTAAATGTAACACTTCAGATACACTGCAATATATGTAACCCTACTTTAGTATTTTTTAAACCCTTTTCTCTCTTAGCATACAAGAAACATCAAAAAATAGAAGTGGCTTGGATCGGTCTCCGTCTCCGAGAAGCCCTGGTTTCAAACAGATGCCAGCGCCCAGTTAGCTGGATTCACACCGACACTTTATTCTGTGGACCACCTTTCCCAAGTTCTTTCAACAGTCTCTCATTTTTAGTTGCTGTGGAAAATAATCCTTCTAATTCTCTTGCTTCAGTTAAATCAGAAGAGAATTCCTCCTGCCTTGCCGCGGTCACAGGTGGAGAAGGCAGCAGAGTCAAGCTCCCAGGTCCTGAGCAGTCCATGGGCTCATCCTTCCTCCCTCCTCTCCTTTAATCCACACGTTACTCTTCCTGGTAAACATTAGAGCAACATCCTATCAAGGACAAAACAGGCCTAGGGAGTGGAGGAACTTTCCCAAGGTCACAGAGCATCTTTTCATAGTCGGAATCATTGAAAGTCCTTAAAAATGCTCATTATCTCCAGGGTAAGAGCTGAGTGCCTCCAGAGGGTGTCTGAGATCAGGGAAGGGGAGCCAACACTTGCTGGACACTTCCTTTTATCCTGCAGGCTTACTGTGTGTGGGCCCAGAAGACACTGTGACATTTAATTTTCACAGTAACTATGAGCTAGGGACTAGTTCTGTTCTTAGAGAAAAGGGAATTGCAACATAGGGGAGGTGGTGTCAGGTAGAGGGTTAAGAGAAGAGCAACAGAATTCATATCCCCACTTAGCGGCTTCTAGCTGAGAGGACTTGGGCAAGTTAGTGGGCTCTTTAAGCTGCAGCTGCTGCTTCTATGAAATTGTATTAATAATTGTACTCACTTCAAGGGAATTTTCAGCCCAGGGTAGATTGGCCTTAGGGTCTTCCCCTGCCTGTGGGTCGTCTCTGATCTGGAGGCCCAGCCTCTTCTAGAGCCTTCTGGGGCAGAGGCTGATTGGGTAGATGCTGAGGTCTGATCCAATCTGTAGGGCAAAGTGGAGGATCCTGGCATGGCCCAGAGGTGGCCTCCGCCTTCAGGGAACTTTCTTGCTCCTGTGGATGGCTGGGGCCCTGGCTACACCCCATGGCGATGTCCACACAGGGCCATTGCCTTCCTTTCATTTATTCCACCCCAGAAGCTGAATTGGAACAGAAAAGGCCTCTGCACAAGTCCCTGTCCTCCTCCATCCTGACCTCTGCTCTCAGGTCTCATTCACTGACCGAATGGTCAGGGAATATTACTGAGCTCCCTCTGTGCACTCTGCACTGTGTAAGATCGAGTACATGAACATGACAGAGAGTTAAGCACGTGTGTAACAACAGTAGCTGATGCTATTGGAGATGCTGCTCTGAACACTTTACATGGGTGAAGTCATTTAATGCTCCCAAGTGCCTGAAGTAGATACTGATATTATCCTCCTTTCATAGCTGGAGAGACTGAGGCATGGCGCAATTAAGGAATGGGCTCTGATTTGCAGAATCTGCAATGGTGACATGGGACCATGAAACAAGTGGCCGGCATCACAAGTCTGTGCTCTGGGAGGCTGCTTTTCAGGGGGGCCTCGGGAAACCTGCACCCTTACTTCACAGGCATGCCCTTTACAGTTTTTAATTCTTAATGCAGTTTTAAATAAATAAATTTTTACTAAATCTTAAATAAATAAATTTTTATTCAGTTTAGGAATCAATTCTATATTGTTTCCAAAGGGTAATTTACTCTATGCCTGGCATACAGTCAGCATTCGGTAAAAGCTTAGCCTTCCTTCATTCAGTCAGGAGCCACTGGGTGCCTGTTATGGGCAGTGACGTTGGTGAATATGACAGCCTCAGTCTCCTAACATTACAGATCCTAAGCCTAGTTTACAGATAAAAAAGACGCAATTTCTGTAGTGTGGCACATAGCATTTCAGAGCAGGTTCACAACTGACTGCTACTTAAGCCTTTTCACCATTATTTGAGTGCCTCATCTCATCTACTTTGTGTAGTCTCTTTTTGGTCCTTTGATATCTGGCAGCCCACTCTTTTGGTAACCACTCTGTCTGGCTGTGGAACTTAGTCTCTCTCCTGAGTCCTTCACACCCTTGTGCCTCTGGAATGGGCAGTTCAGTAGGAACCATGAGAGAGCCAGCAATGTGGCTCCTACTGACTGGTGCTCTAGCCAGCACTACAGGGGCCCACCCAGTGTGCATGATGGTGCCCTTGGATCTATCTTTTCTTATAGCTCAGGCTTTGGAAGCCTTACTCCACTGGTCAAAGCCATGGACCGTGTGTATAAGTGACTTGAACAAACATGGAAGAGCTTCCTGGTTGGTGGACAGCTTTTTAGAGCAAACACAGAAAGAGATAGGAGCCATGAGATGAGATGCGTCCAGGTAAGTCTTCCCACCTGGTCAGTGTCTTCTTCACTCCCTTGAGGGTCAGATGGGAGAGTCAGAAAGATGAGGCTAAAAAGCTTGGGCTGTGTATCTTTCTCTGTTATGACTTCACCTGTATTGGGCTGTGCTGAATGCCCTCCGGTCCTTTGGAATTTGCAGAAATAAACAAAATGGTAGGATACAAGAAACTGCAAAATTGTACCGGTAGTTCTGAAATTTCCATGGTTCCTGGGTGATTTTCTGGTCCAGAACATCTAAACCTAGTGAGTCGAATATTGTCCCCCCAAAATTCACATCTATGTGGAACGTTAGAATGGGACCTTATCTGGAAGGAGGGTCTCTGCAGATATAATTAAGTTAAAGCTCAAAATGAGATCCTACAAGATTAGGGTGGCTCTAAATCCAATGACAGTGTCCTTGTAAGGCACAGAAAAGGACACCCAGGCACACACAGACGTGGCTCTGTGAAGATGGAGGTAGAGTGAGGAGCTGTGCGGCCACACGCCAAGGAGCTCCTGGGGCCACCAAATGTTCAGGAAAGGTGAGGAAGGATTCATCCCTGGGGCCTTCAGAAGGAGTATGGCCCTGCCCACCCTTGTTTTCAGTCTTCTGGCCTCCAGAACTGGGAGATAGTTCACTCCTGTGGTTGTAAGCCACCCAGGCTGTGGTACTTTGTTGCCATAAAAAGTCATGAGAAAAAACTGTCCTGACCCTGTGACCACAGTTAGCCTCACACAGAGTATAGAGGGCAGAGCCCTGCCATGCGTGTGTCTGTGAGGAGGAGACACAGGGAGCGGATCCCCGAGGAACAGAGATCTGTGATCTGGTGGACAGGGTCCTGAAAATAATACCAAGACTGGTTGACCCTATGCAGCACTCTTCATGGGCCAGGCACGGCACTCCATGCTGAAATATCCAAACTCACCTTCTCCTTGTAACAACCACATGAGATCAGTGGAAGGTCATCCCTGTTTTCCAGCTGGTGAAACCGGGAAGAGAGAACTCAATAACTCACCTGAAGTCACTCAACTTTTCAGAGGGGAGTCAGCATTCAAATCCAGGCAGTCTAGAAAGTCTCCAAAGTCCTTATCTCTAATCACTTCCCAATCAAAAAAACTCTTTATTCTTGGCAGTGCCTGTGGCTCAGTGAGTAGGGCGCTGGCTCCTTATACCAAGGATAGCGGGTTCAAACCCAGCCCCGGCCGAACTGCAACAAAAAAATAGCCGGGCATTGTGGTGAGTGCCTGTAGTCCCAGCTACTCGGGAGACTGAGGCAAGAGAATCACCTACGCCCAGGAGTTGGAGGTTGTTTTGAGCTGAGATGCCACGGCACTCTACCAAGGGCCATAAAGTGAAACTCTATCTCTAAAAAAAAGAAATAAATAAAATAAAAATAAAAAAAAACTCTTCATTCTGTTCTTAACCACTGAGAGGAAACTCTAAAAAATTAAGGGTCCCCAGATTTGGGGGATGACCTCAGGAAGAGATCACTCTGTGAAAATAACACTGCTGTGAATCAAGCTGTTGCAGAAGTGACCACCACCCACCCTCCCTACTGAGCAGCTCAGCTCCACCCACAGGCTTCCGTGCAGGCACCAGATTAGGTGGGGGGATTGAAGGAGGAAGGTGGGAGAGGTGAAGATGAAAGAGATGACCAAGCCTGACAGCCTCACAGCCCACGGGGAGGCAGATATGTACACAGAGCGCTAACCACCAGCCCCAAGGGGAGCTCCTTGGCAGAGTGGTGTCCACTGTACCAGGAAGCACTCAGAGGGGATATTAACCCAGCAGGACGGAGGAGGGGGCGGCAGGAAAGGATATTTGAGAGGGATCTACAGGGTGAATTAATTGTTGAGAGCATTCTAGGAAGACAACACAGCCAAAGCCTAGGATGATCAAACAAAACAAAACAAAAACACACAAAATCTTAAGGAGTTTGCGGTTGTAGGGAAATAAAAGTGAGGCCTGAAGAAGTGGTTGCTAAGTCTAGAGAGGGAGGCAGACTGGTATTTTGGAGGCTACAACTGCTGGGCTAAGAAACTTGGAATTTGTCCTGTAGTTTTAAAGAGGGAGAGGATGTGGACAGTGTACATTCTAGATGGATCCTCTGGTGAGTGTGCAAAGAATGCGGGGAGGTGCTGTCCTGTAACCAGAAGCAGTCAGGCCAGCAGGGACATTTTTCATGAAAAGAGATTGTAGAGTAAGTTCCTATAATGCACTTCTCCAAAACTGGGAGCCCCGGAGCCGGAGGTCTGGGTGCCATTACCTGTAATGACCCCCTCTTAGAGGGTCACAAAGTGCTTTTGTATATTCGGGGCTCTGAGATGTCTGCAGCAAAGAAACCTGGAACTCTGGTTGAGCTTGTGCCTATCACATTGAGGGGCTAGTGTCCCAGGAAAAGCTGTCACTGTGCGAAAGAAGCCTAGGCTAGAGCAGTGTCAAAGGGGGTGGATTAAAAACTATTTAGGAGGGCAGCACTTGTGGCTCAGTGGGTAGTGTGCTGGCCCCATATACCTAGGGTGGTGAGTTTGAACCCGGCCCCGGCCAAACTGCAACCAAAAATACCCTGGCGTTGTGGCGGGTGCCTGTACAGCTACTTGGGAGATGGAGGCAGGAGAATCACTTGAGCCCAGGAGTTGGAGGTTGCTGTGAGCTGTGATGCCATGGCACTCTACCCAGGGGGACAGCTTGAGGCTCTGCCTTAAAAAACAAACAAACAAACAAAACTATTTAGGAGGCTTAGCTCCCGTAGCACAGTGGTTATGGCACCAGCCATATACATAGAGGGTGGTGGGTTTGAACCCAGCCTGGGCCACCTAAACAGCAACAAAAAATAACCAGGCATTGTGGTGGGCATCTGTAGTCCCAACTACTTGGGAGGCTGAGGCAAGAGAATCACTTAGGCCCAAGAGTTGGAGGTTGCTGTGAGCTGTGACGCCACAGCAATAAGAAAACAGGGCAGCGCCTGTGGCTCAAAGGAGTAGGGTCCCGGCCCCATATGCCGGAGGTGGCGGAAATAAATAAATAAATAAATAAATATGCTATTTAGAAGCACAACACAAACTCCAAAATTAGTTAGAAAAGGCTCCTGTCCTCACGAAGCCAAAAGATAGGCACTTAAGGCATTCATAACTTGTCATTTGGCCCTTGACTGCTTTGTCATCTTCCATCTTCCATGATGTATTGCCAAGTCCAGCTACTTACACTCAATCCTGATAGAGGGTTTTGTTTCCTTTCTCTTAGAGCCTCCCTTCATGGATGATGGTTGCTGCTGGCAAGTGTTGCCAGATGTGGCCCTGCTCTATCCCCATCCAGCGGTGAAAACTGAACCACGGATTGAATTCTGAAGAGATACAGGTGCAAGAGCAAATATTCAACAGCAATTCACCTCACTCAGGAAGATCACTGACAAAAAGATCACATACGACTATATATTGTACCTGACAACAAATCAGTATTTTGTTAAATTGTAAAAAAAAAAAAAAGGGGGGGCGGGGGAGAGGGCAAGTGGCATAGGACTTGGATTGATCGGGATGGGAAGTAAACAAAAGGAAGGGAAGGGGACCCCAGGCTGCCTCTGGGCTCAGGTGGGAGAGGCTTACAGGGAGGCAGGAGCTACGGGTGGGAAGCCCAGACTGTGCTTGGACGTGCTGAGCTAGACATGATGGAGGGGTCAGCTGATGGGACGAGGAGGGGACTGGGAGTCAAGGGAGCACAGATGAAGGTCAGAGTCATAGGAAAGGATACAGTCATCTGGCAAAGAAACAGGGGTTAGAGGACCTCTGGGCTCATGCTATAGAGAATTGGTAAAACCCTGGCAGATGTGGTGAAGGTGACAGGAATGGAGTGAGATTAGATCTGTAACCCAGCCAGTTTTCCTGTCCTGGGAATGTCTGGGAAAAGCTGTGGACTCCTCAGGGCCCTTGTGGGTGGAATGTCTAGGAAATAGCTTCTAATAAGCCAGGGCTCCTTTAAGCTCTGTCCAAGAGGAAGAGATACATCTTGAAGATGGGGGATTCTAACTCCTGATGTTAGAGGGCTGGGAAAGGTCATCAGGCTTTTGTCTAGCCAAGATGAAGTAGCATTCAAAACCACTCAGCTTTCTCAGCTGTGACCCTATGCTCACCAAACAGCCTTCCAATTAGTGACTTGGATTTCTGAGGGTGCCAGCAAGGGGGCAGAGTAAATCAGAGTCTGTCTGGCACATTGTTTTCCTGGAGGCCTGGTGCATACATCCTTTATGAGTCTGACCTATTCCAAGTACCCTGACCAGCCACCAGTGACTGCAGGGGATACCTGCCATGAGGTTGTGTGAGGCCTGGGGGTGGGGGCAGGCAGCAGGCACCTGCTGTGGAAAGATGAATAGTTTCAGTGAGAAGGATACCGAACAGATGACCTTTCTCCAAGAAATGGGATAAAATGAACATATGTCATAAAATTATTATAGTCATATGGATGTCAATCCCGATGATTTAAATGCAGCCCTGACCATCAGTGTTTTAAAGACCACCCAAAGAGTTACCCCACATCTACTAATGGAAGGAGTTTTCTGCCTCTCAAATGTGATCAAAATGCTTTTGAAGAAAATTTCATCCAAGTTGTAGAAAAGTCTGGACAACCATTGCTACTTAATAATAATTTGATGAGAATAGTAAGCCCAGCTAAAGGTTTAAGGGTTTTCTCAGTGGAAAACAGCATCCACTGTACAGATCTTGTACTAACACATTTAATCCTCAAAGCGACCTTGAAGTGGATATGGACAAGCAGAGGCACAGTGAGGTTGAGGAACTTCCCCAGCAACATCCCCTCTGATGTCCCTCCCTGATATCCTGGGTTCCCCCTTCTCCAGGTGGCTTGGCCTGGCTTCCTGTCTCTCCTTCCTCACTTGCTAGAGTTTGGTTCTTTACCTTTTGTATGTCAACTCTCCACAAGGAGACACTAAGAGGCTGGAGAGCAGGCCTGGAAAGACGTAAGGCTCAGACTTGCCAGGCAGCCATTCCTGAGCCTGGGGAGTTCTGTTGAGAGCAGGGAGGGTGTATGCAGATGGAGGCACTTTTCTCCTAAAACCTGTGAAGTACAAGGACAGAAGCAGTGCTGCCTGGGGACCCCCAAACCAAGCGTCTTTCACCACGCCAAGAGAATACCATGCAGCTTAGAAATCTTTTTTTTCTTTTTCTTTTTTGTTTTTGAGACAGAATCTCACTCCATTTCCCTGGGTAGAGTGCCAGGGCATCATCATAGCTCACAGCAACCTCAAACTCTGGGCTCAAGCAACCCTCTTGCCTTAGCCTTCCAGGTAGCTGGGACTACAAAAGCGGGCCACCATGATTGGCTAGTTTTCTTCTATTTTTAGTAGGGACAAAGTCTCTCTCTTGCTCAGGCTGGTTTCTGAACTCCTAAACTCAAGCAATCCACCAGCCTCAGTCTCCCAGAGTGCAGGATTAAGGCATGAGCCCCTGGGCCAGGCCAGGTCCAGTTATTTTGTTTGTTTGTTTTGCAACAGAGTCTCACTTGGTAGAGTGCCTGGCATGACAGGTCACAGCAACCTCAAACTCTTGGGCTTAAGCGATTCTCTTGCTTCAGCCTCCAGAATAGCTGGGACTACAGGAGCTAGCCACAATGCCCAGCTATTTTTAGAAGCGGGGTCTCACTCTTGCTCAGGCTGGTCTTGAACCTGTGAACTCAGCAATCCACCTGCATCAGCCTCCCAGAGTGCTAGGATTACAGGCATGAACCACCGCACCCAGCCTCAGGTTTAGCTTTGATATTTTATTTTATTTTATTATTATTTTTCTTTTTTCAGTTTTTGGCCGCGGCTGGGTTTGAACCTGCCACCTCTCGCATATGGGGCCAGCGCCCCACTCCTTTGAGCCACAGGCACTGCTCTAGCTTTGATATTTTAAAGACCCCATACCTGAACCGTTTATGCCCTTTAATCTAGTTAGTTTATAAAATTAAGATCTAGGCACCGCTGTGCTCAGCGGTTAGGGTGTCAGCCACATACATTGGGGCTGGAGAGTTCGAACCTGTCCTGGGCCTACTAAACAACAATGACAACTGTAACAAAACAAACAAAAAAAGGGCCAGGCATTGTGGTGGGCGCCTGTAGTCCCAGCCACTTGGGAGGCTGAGGCAAGAGACTCGCTTGAACCCAAGAGTTTGAGGTTTCTGTGAGCTGTGATGCCACTGCACTTTACTGAGGGTGACATAGTGAGACTCTGTCTCAAAAAATATAAAGTAAAAAAATTAAGATCTGCTTATGTTTTTCAAGGTTAACATTAAACCACCACATGTGACTTCTTCCTACTGTGGAAATACGCACAAGTGCACAGCATTTTGTTCCAGCCCCAGTGGTGGTGCTCATCCTCGATTGCACACTGGAATCACCTGAGAAACTTTACAAAATGCTGATGTCCAGGTCTGACCTCAGAGATCTGGACTTAATTGGTTCGGAGTATCAGGATTTCATACAGGTGTTCCCCGGGTTACAGATGAGATGTGTTCCTGAGAATATCTTGTGGTTGGATTTGTAGTTAAATTGGATCCCTGATGAACTGTGCATAGGGTAATAATAACAACTCTATAATGGGTCATATGTGGTAATAATAACACAGTGTAGGACTGTAACAATAATAATACCCCTAGTGTGTTGTAATAATAAGTTACAGAAACTATTGCTGTTTCTTGTAATTTCTAGGCCAATGGAATGTTATGCTTATGTTGTGTGACCAGAGATGTGAAAGAACAGCAGCTTTGCCATGGGTATAAGCTCACTTCTGCAATTATTAAGGGTAAACAAGAAACAGACTACATAGTATGGGATGGCGTGTAGCAAAGTTCTTTATTCAGGGATTTGATTTTATACACTTCTAGTCACGTACACACTTAATCGATCATCTGTTAGTTTCAACATTACCTCATTTTACCTATCTGAAATTAACTTGTAAGAAAACATCCTGTTACTGCATCAACACAATCTCTTCTGCAGTAAACATCCTCTTCTAGACAATGACTAATTTCTTGGGCAGGTATCTAAATAAAGATCACAAAGAAGAAAGCAGCCACAGGGGAACAGAGTTAATGCAAGAGTACCTTCAAGGTTCACTCAGCATGAAGTAATGACTGCGTCTGTCCTCAGGGTAGAGCACCTATAGACCTCTGATGATATGTTTTTAACATACGTCAACCCTCTGGCCCCTATGTCTGAGGAAAGGCGGCATGCCCTTTGGCCTCAGGCTTAACGGGGTGCACAACTTCAGAGAATTGGCTTGTAGAATTTTAACTCCAGGCAAGCTAACTCTGCGCATGTCCCAGGGGGTCCCAGGTCCCTTAAGCCTCTGCAAGATAGCAAGCCATTTTAAACTCACACTGAGTTCACTTTGTATGCTTGATGTAGGATATATTTATTTCTAAATATTATCCTACCTGCTTATTTTGATCTTCTAACCAAGTCAGTAAAATCTTTCCATTTCAATAATTAATCCACTGTGCTGCTTAGTAATTACGGATGGGTTCACGGGAGCGCTGCCTCTCGCAGGCTCCATTCTTCTCACTTTACCCTTTGTAATTAATTGTCCCCAAGGCCGAGCTACTGAAGTCTATGCTTTCCTAGTGAATGGTGGCATCTAGCCTTTCTCTTAACACTTTATTATTTCTACTTTGATTTTCACTGCAATCACCGCAGCCTCACCTGGGCTTGTGATGGACTTTCGCTTTGGAAGCGTGGTCATAAGGAGAAATACAGACTCACTAAATTGAATTAAAAAGTTAAGACAAGGCTGGCCGCGGTTGCTCACACCTGTGATCTTAGCACTCAGGGAGGCCGAGGTGGGTACATCGCTGGAGCTCAGGGGTTCTAGACCAGCCTGAGTGAGACCCGTCTCTAAAAATAGCTAGGCACTGTGGTGGGCGCCTGTAGTCCCATTACTTGGGAGGCTGAGTCAAGAGGATCACTTGACTCCAAGAGTTTGAGGTTGCTGTGAGCTGTGACACCAAGGCACTCTACCAAGGGCAACAAAGTGAATGAACCTGGGCCTCAAAAGAAAAAAAAAAAAAAAGTTGAGACAGAAGTGGTGCTGAGCACAGCTACCTTATCAACAATGCGACTTGCCACCGGTGTGAAGAAGCTGCGCGGCCACGTGCTCATGCAGGGAGACTTGTCTACACGTGCGGAAGGAACTAGGTCCTAAATTCTTAATTTAATTATTGAATTACAAATGATCCTGACGGGGGGCTCTGGGAACCCGTCCGTACGTGGGGAGCATTGTAAGTCACTCCATCTGTAACGGGGGCACTGCCTGTCCTCCCCACCTCCCCTGAGTGTGACCGCTGCTGGGGCCTGATGAAACCAGTGCGGCCCTCGCCGGCCCTCTCCACCCCTCTCACAGCCGCTCTGGCAGTGCTTCAGTGCTGAAGGCTGAGATTGCGGCTCCAGCTTGCTTTGCAGAAGATGGGGGCTAGTTTTGGAAAAATGCCTCCCTGGGAAGAAGCTGCATTAGAACCTCAGACAAGCAGCTTGCGGGGACGAACTGAAGTCTGTGAAACATTGCCTGGGATTTTATTCACAGTCTTTTTCACCCATTTGTAGAATAAAGATATGTTTCAGGTGCTGCTAGGACCCTGGTGAGAGTGGATTCTCAAAAGCTGAGCAGAAGCACTGAACGGTAATAAAAATAATAGGTAACACGGAGAGAGTACTAACTGTGTGCCAGGCACTACTCCAGAAGGATGCTTTGCAACATTAATTCATGTGATCTTCACAATGACCCTAGGAAACAGAGTCTATTATGCACATTTTACTGATGAAGAAACTGACATATAGAGAGCTTAAGTATCTTGCCCAAAGTTGCACAGCTGGCAAATCTTTTTTCTTTTCTTTTCTTTTTTTTTGGCCAGGGCTGGGTTTGAACCCTCCACCTCTGGTATATGGGGCCGGTGCCCTACTTCTAGAACCAAAGGAACTACCCTCTTTTTTCTTTTTTTTAAGTAAATTTATTTCAGGTTAATGTGAGGGTACAAACAATCAGGTCAAAATATTTGATTTTGTTACGTAGAGTCCCTCTTGTGTTTATGTCTAACACAAAAAAGGTGTGCCAAACACCCCCACCCACTGCTCATTTAGTGCGAACACCCAACCCCCTCCCCCTTCTGCATTACCCCTCCCCCAACTTGAATTGAAATGAGTTTTCTGCTATGTGGGCATGCATCAGATGGTCCACTGGCTTCGCGTTAGTATTGAGTACATTGGATAACTGCTTTTCCGTTCTTGTGATACTTTACTAAGAAGAATGTGTTTTAACTCTATCCAGGATATTACAAAAGATGTGAAGTCACCATCTTTTTTATGGCTGAACACTTTTCCCTGGTGTGTATGTCTTACAGCCGGGATTTGAAACTTGACTGCATGGGCTCTGCAGTGAGATGTGGGACACTAGGACTGTGGTGGGGCATGGCCAGAATGTACTCTGTGAGTACACAGGAGATGCTTCTGTGTATCACCATAAGAGGTTCTTTGCAATGGCTCAAGGTGGCCATTTGGGATCAACCAGTGACTGCTGTTTGATCACTTTTGGTGGGACTTACTCTGCACCACCTACTGGCTGATTGGCTTGGAAGAGTCCAGGGCTCAATACAATTGTTTCAAGATGAGTCATATAACCAGGAAATATGTCAATTTAAGAAAGATCAATTTATATATGGATTACAGAGTAGAATCAAGAATTAAGAGACATAGGAGGCTTAGGGGGACATCGCTGTTCTTTTCATGTGCATGTCAAGGGTATAGTATAGCAGGACATTCCTGAAGCTATCCCATGGTACAACTCTCAGAGACAGATGCCTAAGCTGGCCAGATCTTGATCTTGAGGCATGTTACTTATTTCTCTGGGTTGGGTGCAGTGTCTCATGCCTGTAATGCCAGCATTTTTGGAGGCCATGGCAGGACTTTGAGACCAGCATGAGAAACATAGTAAGAATCCCATCTTTACAAAAAAAATTATTTTTAATTAGCAAAGCTTCATGGCACACAACTGTGGTCCCAGATACTCCAGAGACTGGCACAGGAGGATTGCTTGAGCCCAGGAGTTTGAGGCTGCAGTGAACTATGATCGGACCACGGCACTCCAGCCGGGAGAGATCTTGTTTCTAAGAAAAAATTTTTTTTTGTTTGTTTACAATTGATGGCTATCTGTTACAAGCAATAAGAATGTTTCTTGCTTTTCTGAACAAAGGTAGCAATTCCATAGATATCAAAAATATTTTATTTTTTTAAAGTTTTCTTATTACAGGGTGGTGCCTGTAGCTCAGTGGGTAGGGCGCTGACCACATACACCAAGGCTGGCGGGTTCAAACCTGGCCCAGGTCTGCTAAACCACAATGACAACTGCAACAACAATGGCAAAAACAAAAAATAGCTGGGTGTTGTGGTGGGGGCCTGTAGTCCCAGCTACTTAGGAGGCTGAGGAAAGAGAATCGCTTAAGCCCAAGAGTTTGAGGTTGCTGTGAGCTGTGTTGCCACAGCACTCTACCCAGGGCAACAGCTTGAGACTCTGTCTCAATAATAATAATAATAATAAGTTTTCTTATTGCAAAAGCAATAGTGATATCTACTCATTGCATAAAATTTAGAAAATTAGAACATACAGATAAGAGAAGAAAGAAAAACCCAAGATGAAGAGTAATTACTATTTATGGTTTGTACTTTTTGGCTCATATTTGGTACAGTTTTAGTTTGTGTCTCTCTAGTCTTTTTTACTCTGACTTTATAAACTCCTTCCCACATTCAAATAAATGGTTCTAAAGTTTGTAATCCTCTTCTTCCCCTTTCCTCTTCATTTTGTTTCACTAATTAAAGTCAGGAAAGCTCTTTGACTTATTGACAACTCTACTGTATCATTTCTCAGTATAATGAAAGCATTAACAATAGAAAGATTAACAATATTAGAAAAATGTTAGATTGGCTCCGTGGAGGCGGGAGTCTTGAGCTTCCGAGCTGGGTGCTGCAAATATAAACAGCTTTGTTGAGTCACAAAGTGATCCTGAAATATGCAGTTTAAATCTTCTGCCTACTGAAGAAAGTACTAGAGAAATTCATCACAGGGATAATTACAGTGGAAAATGCAGTTTAGAAGCATCTGCACTGGCAACATTAGATCCACCTCATACAGTCCACAGGCACAAGAACTTAAAGAGCAAGAGGAAGTGAAAGGAAAATTAGGGCAAGGAAACAGATAAAAGAAATCACTCATGAGGAAGAATCAGCAGAAAACTCCAGGCAACATGAAGAACCAGTCCAGAACAACACCACCAAGGGACCATGAGGTAGCTACTGCAGAGGATTCCACCTATACAGAAATGTTAGGAATGACAGAAAGGGAATTTAGAATACACATGTTGAAAACAATGAAAGAAATGATGGAAACAATGAAGGAAATTGCTAATAAAGTGGAAAATAACCAAAAGGAAATCCAAAAACAGAATCAAATCAGAGATGAACGATATGAAGAATATAAAAAGGATATAGCAGAGCTGAAGGAAATGAAACAGTCAATCAGGGAACTTAAAGATGCAATGGAAAGTATCAGCAACAGGTTAGACCATGCAGAAGAAAGAATTTCAGAAGTAGAAGACAAAGTTTTTGACATAACTCAGATAGTAAAAGAGGCAGAAAAGAAGAGAGAGAAAGCAGAACGTTCACTGTCAGAATTATGGGACTTTATGAAGCGTTCCAACATACGAGTTATAGGAATTCCAGAAGGGGAAGAAGAATGCCCCAGAGGAATGGAAGCCATACTAGAGAATATTATAAAAGAAAATTTCCCAAACATCACCAAAGATTCTGACGCACTGCTTTCAGAGGGCTATCGGACCCCAGGTCGCCTCAACTCTAACCGAGCTTCTCCAAGACACATTGTGATGAACCTGTCCAAAGTCAAGACAAAAGAAAAGATTCTGCAAGCTGCCAGGAGTAAGCGCCAGTTGACCTACAGGGGCAAATCCATCAGAGTGACCGCAGACTTCTCTAATGAAACTTTCCAAGCAAGAAGACAATGGTCATCTACCTTTAATCTACTTAAACAGAACAATTTTCAGCCCAGAATTCTGTACCCTGCTAAGATAAGCTTCAAAATTGACGGAGAAATCAAATCATTTACGGATATACAAACATTGAGGAAATTCGCCACAACAAGACCAGCTCTACAGGAAATACTTCAACCTGTTCTACACACTGACCAGCACAATGGATCAGCAGCAAAGTAAGAACTCAGAAATCGAAGGACAGAACCTAACCTCCACACTGATGCAAAAGATAAAACTAAGCAATGGACTCTCACCAAATAAGACGAATAGAATACTACCACACTTATCAATTATCTCCATAAATGTTAATGGCTTGAATTCCCCTCTGAAGAGACATAGATTGGCTGACTGGATTAAAAAACACAAGCCATCCATTTGCTGTCTGCAAGAAACACACCTGGCTTCAAAAGACAAATTAAAGCTCCGAGTCAAGGGATGGAAGACAATTTTTCAGGCAAATGGAATTCAGAAGAAAAGAGGAGTTGCAATCTTATTTTCAGATACATGTGGATTTAAAGCAACTAAAGTCAAAAAAGACAAAGATGGTCACTTTATATTGGTCAAGGGAAAACTACAACAAGAAGACATTTCAATTCTAAATATTTATACACCCAATTTAAATGCTCCCAGATTCTTGAAGGAGACCTTACTCAGTCTGAGCAATATGATATCTGATAACACCATCATAACAGGGACTTTAACACACCTCTTACAGAGCTGGACAGATCCTCTAAACAGAAATTAAACAAAGATATTAGAGATTTAAATGAGACCCTAGAACAACTAGGCTTGATAGACGCATATAGAACACTCCACCCCAAAGATAAAGAATATACATTCTTCTCATCACCCCATGGGACATTCTCCAAAATTAATCATATCCTGGGACACAAAACAAATATCAACAGAATCAAAAGAATTGAAATTTTACCTTGTATCTTTTCAGACCATAAGGCACTAAAGGTGGAACTCAACTCTAACAAAAATGCTCGACCCCACCCAAAGGCATGGAAATTAAACAATCTTCTGTTGAAAAACAGATGGGTGCAGGAAGAAATAAAACAGGAAATCATTAACTTCCTTGAGCATAACAACAATGAAGACACAAGCTACCAAAACCTGTGGGATACTGCAAAAGCAGTTTTGAGAGGAAAATTCATCGCTTCAGATGCCCACATTCGAAAAACAGAAAGAGAGCACATCAACAATCTCACAAGAGATCTTATGGAATTGGAAAAAGAAGAACAATCTAAGCCTAAACTCAGTAGAAGAAAAGAAATATCCAAAATCAAATCAGAGATCAATGAAATTGCAAACAAAAGAATCATTCAGAAAATTAATGAAACAAGGAGTTGGTTTTTCGAAAAAATAAATAAAATAGATAAACCATTGGCCAGACTAACTAGAAATAGAAAAGTAAAATCTCTAATAACCTCAATCAGAAACGATAAAGGGGAAATAACAACTGATCCCACAGAGATACAAGAGATCATCTCTGAATACTACCAGAAACTCTATGCCCAGAAATTTGACAATGTGAAGGAAATGGATCAATATTTGGAATCACACCCTCTCCCTAGACTTAGCCAGGAAGAAATAGACCTCCTGAACAGACCAATTTCAAGCACTGAGATCAAAGAAACAATAAAAAAGCTTCCAACTAAAAAATGCCCTGGTCCAGATGGCTTCACTCCAGAATTCTATCAAACCTTCAAGGAAGAGCTTATTCCTGTACTGCAGAAATTATTCCAAAAAACTGAGGAAGAAGGAATCTTCCCCCAACACATTCTATGAAGCAAACATCACCCTGATACCAAAACCAGGAAAAGACCCAAACAAAAAGGAGAATTTCAGACCAATCTCACTCATGAATATAGATGGAAAAATTCTCAACAAAATCCTAGCCAATAGATTACAGCTTATCATCAAAAAAGTCATTCATCATGATCAAGTAGGCTTCATCCCAGGGATGCAAGGCTGGTTTAACATACGCAAGTCCATAAACGTTATCCACCATATTAACAGAGGCAAAAATAAAGATCACATGATCCTCTCAATAGATGCAGAAAAAGCATTTGATAAAATCCAGCATCCTTTTCTAATTAGAACACTGAAGAGTATAGGCATAGGTGGCATATTTCTAAAACTGATTGAAGCTATCTATGACAAACCCACAGCCAATATTTTACTGAATGGAGTAAAACTCAAAGCTTTTCCTCTTAGAACTGGAACCAGACAAGGTTGTCCTCTGTCACCTTTACTATTCAACATAGTACTGGAAGTTCTAGCCAATACAATTAGGCAAGACAAGGAAATAAAGGGAATCCAAATGGGAGCAGAGGAGGTCAAACTCTCCCTCTTTGCTGACGACATGATCTTATACTTAGAGAACCCCAAAGACTCAACCACAAGACTCCTAGAAGTCATCAAAAAATACAGTAATGTTTCAGGATATAAAATCAATGTCCACAAGTCAGTAGCCTTTGTAAACACCAATAACAGTCAAGATGAGAAGGTAATTAAGGACACAACTCCCTTCACCATAGTTTCAAAGAAAATGAAATACCTAGGAATATACCTAACGAAGGAGGTGAAGGACCTCTATAAAGAAAACTATGAACTCCTCAGAAAGGAAATAGCAGAGGATATTAACAAATGGAAGAACATACCATGCTCATGGATGGGAAGAATCAACATTGTTAAAATGTCTATACTTCCCAAAGCAATCTACCTATTCAATGCCATTCCTATCAAAGTACCTACATCGTACTTTCAAGATTTGGAAAAAATGATTCTGCGTTTTGTATGGAACCGGAAAAAACCCCGTATAGCTAAGGCAGTTCTTAGTAACAAAAATAAAGCCAGGGGCATCAGCATACCAGATTTTAGTCTGTACTACAAAGCCATAGTGGTCAAGACAGCATGGTACTGGCACAAAAACAGAGACATAGACACTTGGAATCGAATTGAACACCAAGAAATGAAACTAACATCTTACAACCACCTAATCTTCAATAAACCAAACAAGAACATACCTTGGGGGAAAGACTCCCTATTCAATAAATGGTGTTGGGAGAATTGGATGTCTACATGTAAAAGACTGAAACTGGACCCACGCCTTTCCCCACTCACAAAAATTGATTCACGATGGATAAAGGACTTAAATTTAAGGCATGAAACCATAAAAATCCTCAAAGAAAGCATAGGAAAAACACTGGAAGATATTGGCCTGGGGAAAGACTTCATGAAGAAGACTGCCAGGGCAATTGCAACAACAACAAAAATAAACAAATGGGACTTCATTAAACTGAAAAGCTTCTGTACAGCTAAGGAGACAATAACCAAAGCAAAGAGACAACCCACACAATGGGAAAGGATATTTGCATATTTTCAATCAGACAAAAGCTTGATAACCAGAATCTATAGAGAACTCAAATTAATCCACATGAAAAAAGCCAACAATCCCTTATATCAATGGGCAAGAGACATGAACAGAACTTTCTCTAAAGACGACAGACGAATGGCTAACAAACACATGAAAAAATGTTCATCATCTCTATATATTAGAGAAATGCAAATCAAAACATCCCTGAGATATCATCTAACCCCAGTGAGAATGGCCCACATCACAAAATCTCAAAACTGCAGATGCTGGCGTGGATGTGGAGAGAAGGGAACACTTTTACACTGCTGGTGGGACTGCAAACTAGTACAACCTTTCTGGAAGGAAGTATGGAGAAACCTCAAAGCACTCAACCTAGACCTCCCATTTGATCCTGCAATCCCATTACTGGGCATCTACCCAGAAGGAAAAAAATCCTTTTATCATAAGGACACTTGTACTAGACTGTTTATTGCAGCTCAATTTACAATCGCCAAAATGTGGAAACAGCCTAAATGCCCACCAACCCAGGAATGGATTAACAAGCTGTGGTATATGTATGCCATGGAATACTATTCAGCCATTAAAAAAAATGGAGACTTTACATCCTTCGTATTGACCTGGATGGAAGTGGAAGACATTATTCTTAGTAAAACATCACAAGAATGGAGAAGCATGAATCCTATGTATTCAATTTTGATATGAGGACAATTAATGACAATTAAGCTTATGGGGGGGTAGCAGAAAGAGGGATGGAGGGAGGGGGGTGGGGCCTTAGTGTGTGTCACACTTTATGGGGGCAAGACATGATTGCAAGAGGGACTCTACCTAACAATTGCAATCAGTGTAACTGGCTTATTGTACCCTCAATGAATCCCCAACAGTAAAAATAAAAAAATAAAAAAAAAAGAAAGAAAAATGTTAGGAACCAGGAAAAGGGGTGAAAATATAATTGAAGTCACTACTTGGCTAAAATGAACCAGTGGGAATGGTGTTACTTAGATTACATATCACTTACTATTATTATTAGTTACCATTTATTTATCATTTACTACCTTCCGATAACCATGTTTAGATGCATTACCTCATTAAATCCTCACATCTACCCTGGAAATTAGGTAATAGTATTATTATTAGTAACAATAGTACTTCTTTACAGATTAAAAAGTAAAGAAGAAAGGGGTGAGTTTTCCCCATTTTTGCCACTGTGTAAAAGTGGCAGATCTAGGAATCAAATCCAGGCTCTCTACACCTAAGCTCTTAACAGCATTTTCTTTAATATATTTTAAATTTACCTCATTTGGCTGGGCTTCGTGACTCACGCCCGTAATCCTAGCACTCTGAGAGGCTGAAGCAGGCAGATTGCTGAGCTTAGGAGTTGGAGACCAGCCAGAGCGAGACCCTGCTTTTAAAAATTAGCTGGGAGTTGTGGCTACTTGGGAGGCTGAGGCAAGAGGATCTCTTGAGCCCTAGAGTTTGAGGTTACTGTGAGCTATGACAGAACAGCACCCTACTGAGGGTGCCAAAGTGAGACTCAGTCTCAAAAAAAGGAAACATCAGTTTCTGAATTTAAAAAAAAATATATGAACTCAGTGCCCATAGCTCAGTGAATAGGGCGCCGGCCACATGCACCAAGGCTGGCAGGTTCGAGACTGGCCTGGGCCTGCTAAATAACAATGACAACTACAACAAAAAAATAGCCAGGTATTGTGGTGGGCACCTGTGGTCCCAGCTACTTGGGAGGCTAAGGAAAGAGAATTGCTTAAGAACAAGAGTTGGAGGTTGCTGTGAGCTGTGACGCCACAGCACTCTACTGAGGGTGACATAATGAGGTTCTCTCATTAAAAAAATAATAATAAGTATATAAAAAATAAATAAAAATAAATTTACCTCATTTGAGCTTTTAGCTACTAATTTGTGCAGTTTCCTGCATCCAAAATGTTTTATATACCCCCAGTAGAGAGTGACACTGAAAAACCATTTTTTTTACACAATAGATCAAGCCAGGTCCAATAATGCTACCTAGCACTGGTATCTAACTCATCAAAGGGCAGGGCAGGGCACTAAAATAAGAAGGATGGGATGGCTCGGTGCCTGTAGCTCAAGTGGCTAAGGCACCAGCCACATGTACCAGAGCTGGTGGGTTGGAATCCAGCCCAGGCCTGCCAAACAACAATGACAACTATAACCAAAAAAAAAAAAAATAGCCAGGCGTTGTGGTGGGCACCTGTAGTCCCAGCTATTTGGGAGGCTGAGGCAAGAGAATCACCTAGGAGTTGAAGGTTGCTGTGAGCTGTGACATCATGACACTTTACCCAGGGTGACAGCTTGAGACTGTCTCAAAAAAAAAAAAAAGGATGGGATTAGTGAGAAAGAATGAGAGTTATTGTTTCTTTTTCTCCAAAAGCTTTCTCCCTATGGAAGAAGGCTCTGAAGGTAACTAGCTCCATGCCCCAGAGTTCCTAAATATAGTCATCTCCGCTAACACTGCCCTGGCCTCCCTAAGCAGCCTGGTCTGGGTCCTTTAAATTCCATCCTTGTTCTGAATCCCTCCTTTTCACAGACTCCAATGATTAGCCATAAAATGAACATTCACAGTAAAATCATAAATCCAAATGATGCTTGTAAAAGGGATGCTTTAAGAGATACTTAGTATCAAGTTGTACTGGCAGACCAAGTCCTGGCAAAGACATCAAACACCCAAGCCTAAAGTAACATATGTCATCCTCTTATGTTTGCTTGACACCATACAGGTTTTTGGAGCTTTTTGATGAACATTTCTACCCTCAGTCTTCACAACAATCCAAAAAAGGCAAATACATAGAATTTCCATATTACTGATGGAAAACACCAAGCCTCCAAGAGGTTCAGAGGGCTAGGCAGTAAATTCTCGCTAGTGGATGAATCTAAAAGTTCATTAAAACCAGAGAACTGAATGTTGACTGTGATCCAGGGAGTGAATACCTGGGGCACTGGAATAAGAAGGATGGGATTAGTGAGAAAGAGTGAGAGCTATTGTTTCTTTTTCTCCAACAGTTTATAATAGTACATGTTAAAAGTACACAATCTGGGGAGGCTCCTGTGGCTCAAAAGGAGTAGGGCGCCAGTCCCGTATACCGGAGGTGGTGGGTTCAAACCCAGCCCCGGCCAAAAACAGAAAAAAAAAAAAAAAAAGTACACAATCTGGTAAGTTTCAACAAATGTGTATACTTGTGAAACCATCATCACAATCAAGATAGGGGACATACCCATCATCCCTGTAAGTTCCCTTCCCCCTCGTCATTCCTCCTTCCTGCCCCTCTCTGCCTCATCCCCGAGCAACCCTGACGTGTGTCCTGTCGCTATAGATTAATTTGCATTTGGGGGACTCCTATATAAATGGAATCATACGATATGTTCATTTGGTCTAGCTTTTTTTTGCTCAGTGTAGTTATTCTGAGGTCCATTGAGGTGGTGTAGATATTACAGTAACAGTTTTTCCCTTTTTCATTGCTCAGTACTATCATATATATATTCTACTGTTTATCTGTTTAGCTGTTAATGTGGGTATGGTCTGTGTCCAGTTGTTTTTTTTTTTTTTTTTTCTTAATAGGTAATATTTCTCAAGTACTTACTTTGGGCCAAACATTCTTCTAGGTGCTGTTTATATATTAAACCATCTAATGTCTCACCCAATGCCCTGACATGAAATGGTGCTCCTCTGCTCCTCCTTTGCTGATGTGCTAATGGGGCAACTGTATGACTGAGAGAACTGACCGAGATCAGGCAGCTGGTAAGTAGCAGAGCCAGGATTCAAACCCAGACAGTATGGAAAGCCTATCAACTGCCGTGTTAAACGGCTGCCATCACTTAGCGACACCTGTTGCAGACAGAGGTGGGAAGACACAGCCCTTGCACCATGTACTTGCAATACCCAGTCTCTTAATAACCGTTCTCCTTTCTCATCTCAACTGTCCCCACGTGGTTAAGTCCCCTCTGTGACATCCATTTCAGCTGTTGCTTCACTGGAGAACGTGTCTAGGTAGGGATCTGCTCAGCGTTAGATATTTCTGTTCCAACAACAGAGTATCATAGCACAGTAGGTCTAACTTTTTTTAAAAATTTACTTTTGAAAATAAATCACTGAATATCAGGAATATATGAATGTCACAGAATAGGATCTTTGTGTTTGAGTGTTTAAAGAGAGAAATAGCTTTTTTCTCTACAGTACCACTGGAAATGACCCAACCAACCCTTTTTGAATGCACAGGGCCTTGCAGAATGCTTTGTCAGAGAAGTTTTGTTTCTGCTTTTGATTCTATTTTTGGCTTTTCCTCTTCCTCAGTTATGAGGATACCATGTGAATTACAACGCCCCACAGATCTGAAGCAGTCTGAGTAGGGCCCTCCCTACCAATTGAAATCTTATCTTTTAAAGGGTCACATAAAGATTTTGTTTCTTCAACAGAAACAAGAGCTACGGCTCCATGGCTGGGGATAAAGAAAGGGCATTTTCAGCCCTGCCAGGGTACACTGTAAATAATGACATGCCAGGGGACCCTGCCTGCCAAGCTGGTCTTACTATTCAGCTATTATCAGACTTTGATTTCAGTTAAGTAAACATGAACTTGGGGACAGCCAGCTTTTCTGCATCTCTAGTCAGGGAGTTGTAGGGGCAAGGTTGAGCTGGTGGCTGAGCTGGCCAAGCAAGGTGGCCTATATTCAGTCAAGAGGGCAGAGACTGAATCTTCAGTGGACACTTCTGGTGGGTCTGGCACTGTGGGCCCTTCTGTGGATGCCCCTGTGCTCACACAGTCTGATGGGGAAGCCAGACGCTCAGCGAGGAGAACACAAGTGGAACTGATTCCAAGCGTGGAATTACGTGACAGGCAAGCGCAGAGGCAGAGCATGGACTGTGCCCGGGGCAGCAGTCCTGAGTGTGGGGACAGGGATGGCTGACCTGGACCAAAGGCATTTAACTGTGGCCTGAAGTGTGAGTCAGAATTAGCCAGGTGAAGAGGCAGTGTAGACAGTGAGAATGAGTCTGGGCAGAAAAACAGCAAGTAAGAGAAGCCTCAAGTTCTCTTGGAGAAGCAGACCAGAGACCAGTGACCTGGAGGGGAGGGGGCTGGGGTGCTGAGCTGCTGAGCCTCAAGTTCTCTTGGAGAAGCAGACCAGAGACCAGTGACCTGGAGGGGAGGGGGCTGGGGTGCTGAGGGGGTCTTGTGGGCCACATGAAGGTTTTTGTTTTGCTTTGTTTTACTTTATAAATCCTACTTCATATAATCCTCCAAATAACACTGTGAGGTCAGTATCATCTGCTCAATGTACTAACGAGGAGACAAGGCTCTGAGAAGTGAACAATGTGCCCAAGCTTCTGTAGCTAGAACTCCCAATCATCACTCATCTTAGCACAGCATTTGTCCGTGTCATCCCACTTTGTGCCCATAAATCCTTTAAAATGTGCCCATTTCAGAGACAAAGAAATTGAGGCTTAGAAAAGTTTTGCTCAGTCGGGCGCAGTGACTCATGCATGTAATCCTAGCACTCTGGGGGGTTGGGTTGGGTGGGTGGGTTGCTTGAGCTCAGGAGTTCAAGATCAGCCTGAGCAAGAATGAGACTCCATCTCTACTAAAAATTCTAAAATTGGGGGTGGTACCTGTGGCTCAAGGGACTAGGGTGCCGGCCCCATATGTCAGAGGTGGCGGGTTCAAACCCAGCCCCGGCCAAAATCTTGCTTAGTAAATAAATGCATGAAAGAAGTTTAAAAAAAAATTCTAAAATTAGCCAGGCATTGTGACAGGTGCCTATAGCCCCAGCTACTTAGGAGGCTGAGGCAACAAGATCTCCTGAGTCCAAGAGATTGAGGTTGCTGTGAGCTATGATGCCATGCGGTCTACCCAGGGACTCTGTCTCAAAAGAAAGAAAGAAAGAAAAAGATAAGGAAAAAAAGTTTTGCTCAAGATGATACCATCAGAAAGCATCAAAGCCAAGATTTAAATGTCTGAAGTTCTGCCTCATAAAAAGTATTTTCTTTCTCTCTCTTATTCTCTCTCTCTCTGCTTTAGCAGTGGCTCTCAAGCTCGTTTGTGAAAGAATACTGAGGAACTTTAAAAACTGCAGGGCCTTTGGCCTCACCCGCAGTTATCTGATCCAGTGTTGGGCAAATCACTCAGCTCCAGCCACTTCAGCTTCTCAGTGTGCAGCAAAAGCAGGCAGGTCTTCCTTTTCCACGTGGGAGATCAGTAAGATAGTGTCAATCGGAAAAGTAAGACGTGTCATCCCAGACATGCATTTGGTGGCATGGAGGTTATCAGCCAGATACAGGAAAAGATTACCTTCTGAGAGGGAAATGCTAGGGTGAGGCCCGAGACTACTGTTGTCTGCAGAAATCTTGTAGGACTACTTGACTCTTTAACCTACATGCAACTCGCACCTTGATAAAAAATTTTAAAAATATCAAAGTTAAGGGTTGGACTAGATAACCTCTGAGATCCCTCTCTCCTCTGTCATTCTGTGCTTTGTCAGAATTTCTGATTAAAATTCAAGCCCAAGAGAAGTCTTGCCCTTTGTGCTAATACTCTTGGAAGATCTGGTTGACATCTGCACATACTGAAGTTTACCTCCCCTTTGTAGAAAGGTAACAAGGAAGACTGAGCCCTGACTTAGGTCTAGACACTGACCTAAGTGTGCTAAGCACCCTACGTCTTCATCTCAGCCATCTTTGAAACCAGGGAGGTGTGGTGTTATTGTCCCAAATTTAAAGATCAGGAAAGTTACGCAAAGATACACTAAGGATGATCATCAGAGACTGGATTTGAACCACAACTATGGTGGTTTCTTGTATTGACCTCTGATTAAAGCCAAGGGCAGGCCAGGGGCAGTGACAGTTACCCTAAGCACACTGTAGGAGCCCAAGATGGAAGGATCAAAAGCTGGGAGGATCACTTGAAGCCTGGCATACCAGATCAGCCTAAGCAAGAGTGAGACCCCCATGTGTACTAAAAATTAAAAAGTCTGATGGGCCTGCTGGTGGGCACTGTTAGTCCCAGCTACTTGGGAAGCTAAGGTAGAAAGGTGGTTGAGCCTCATGAGTTTGAGGTTATGGTAAGTTATGACATCACTGCACTCTGGCCAGGGTTAGATAGAATGAGACTTGGTCTCAAAAAAAAAAAAAAGCCAGGGGCAGCACATTACCTCCCATCCCCAAGCCCAGACCCCTGAAGGTGATTCTGTAGGGCTAACCCCACCATGCTGTGTGGCTTCCTGATCTAATCTGATCTCATTTGATGCAAGGAAGTAGTTTAAAATACCTATAGGAAGAAAGTGCTATAGCTTACAGTTTTTCAGAGGCCAATCATAGAAGCCCACTGTAAATATAAATAAAAAGGGAAAAATCACTTAGCAACACAGGCGTTCTTGTAGGACTGAAGGGCAGGATATATTGGATCTAAGAAACAGGGGGTCTTAGAACTAAGAAACTAAAAGTTTCTTAAATGCTGTTTCTCTTTTCTTCTTTCTGCATACCTACTAGCCAGTTTCCCCTTTCCCTTAAATCACCTGACAGATGTAGCCACTGCACCGCCTCCCACTCCTCCACTCTAGTTTTCAGGTCACCTGTAACAGTTCCAGCCTTGGAGAGTGATTTAGTCCACTGGCAACCTGGTTTAGAGTTTTCGGGAAAGAGAACTTGGTTGGTCCATCCCTGGGCTAATCAAATCAGCTATACTCAGAGATAGTGGCCACACTATACGTGTGTGTGTGTAGCGTCATTCTATGAGAAAAAGAAAAGGTGGGCCATTTACTCATAGGTTTTACCGAGTCTGACATACTGGGACACAGCACTCTGGTGTTCATTTCCCTTTTCTAGTCTTATTTTCCAGAATTAAAAAGAAACACATGGTAATACTAAAATATCATTAAACAAGAAAAAAAGGCTAAATTGTATATACAACTGCCTTTTGAACTAGGGATTAGGATTAGTCTGATTTTTAGTTTTCATTGCATATGTCAGAAACTAAATTCAAATCAGAATCTACAGAGAACTCAAATTAATCAACGACAACAACAAAGAGCAAACAATCCCATATACCACTGGGCAAGAGAAATGAACAGAACCTTTGCTGAGGAAGACAGACAAATGGCTAACAGACATTTGAAAAAACGCTCATCACCCCTGATCATCAGAAAAACGCAAATCAAAACCACCCTGAGATACCGCTTAACCCCAGTGAGCACACATCACAATGTCTCAAAGCTGCAGATGCTGGTGTGGATGTGGAGAGAAGGGAACACTTTTACACTGCTGGTGGGACTGCAAACTTGTACAACCTTTCTGGAAGGAAGTATGGAGAATCCCAAAAAAACTCAAATTGGACCTCCCATTTGATCCCCCAATCCCACTGCTGGGTATCTACCCAGAAGAAAAAAAAATCATTTTATCACAAGGACATTTGCACTAGATCATTTATTGCAGCTTAATTTACAATCCACCAAATGTGGAAACAACCTAAATATCCACCAACCTAGGAATGGATTAACAAGCTGTGGCATATATATACCATGGAATAGTATTCAGCATAAAAAGATCGAGACTTTACATCTTTTGTTTTAACCTGGATGAAGTTGAAACATTCTTCTTAGTAAAGTATCACAAGAACGGAGAAGCAAGAATTCAATGTACTCAATACTAATGTGAAGCTAGTAGAAGATCTAAAACCTGCCCACATAAGAGAAAAACTCAAATCAATTCAAGGTGGGGGATGGGGAGTGGGGTGCGGGATAGAGGGAGGAGGGGAGTGGTTGTGCCCACTTCATGGGCACAGTGTTAAGGTGTATGGCTCACTTCTTGGGGCTGGGACATAATTATAAAACGGACTCTGCCTAACAAATGCAAACATTGTCACCTGATTCTTTCACCCTCACATTAATCTGAAAGAATAAAAAATAAAAGAAACTGAATTCAATGTAATTCAAGCAGAGAGGAAATGTAATACCCATGTAAACTGGGAAATACGGATGCTATCTGATGTCAGGCATTCCTGGATTCAGGAGCTCAAACGGCACCTTCGAGACAGCACCTCTCTCTCGCCACCTCTCATTTCTGCCTTCCTCTCCTTGCTCCCACGAAGTAGGGAAAGATGGCTGCAAGTAGCTGCAGTTTCTGGGCAGTTAACAGCCCCTCACAGTCCCAGACGGCGGGGGGGATGGGAGTAGTGCCCCCTCGAGAGAATCCTGGAAATCTGTGGGGATAGATATGGTTGTCACCGTGGCGGGAAGCTGCTGCTTGAACTTGATGATCGCAAAGCATGGGACAGTGCTACACAAAGTATCATCCTGCGCCTCACACAACGGTCTAATGTCCCACTGTACATTTATGTGGGTGGAAAGCCTGTAATTAAACGAGCCTACACTTAACCCCATTTTACATATAAGCAAAATATTTCTTGTACACTTTTAATATACACAGCTTTGTCCATGAACTACCATGTGTAAAGTCAGGCAAGATTGCTTTTTTGTTTGTTTGATTGAAATTTTACCAAGGGCTTTTCACTATTTCACTGTTTCGGAAATCACAGCATCAATGGCATGGTCACTCATGGAACTGGAGGCATCGCACATCACATCTGCACATAGCTCTGCCTGCTGCTGCCACACTCGTGGTGATTCTAGTTGTCGGGGCCAGCATCTGACTCCCTCATCAAGTGTTCTAATGTAACCATACCGTGCATTTACGTATTATTATTTTATTGTGTGCTATTTTTATAAATGATTTTATTCTGTTAGAAGCTATTTTAATTTCACTTTTGTATTATAACTAGGGCATCCCATTTACTTCTTAAATGACCTGTGCATTACCTATGAATTCCCTTTCAGTATATTAAAAGTGTAACAACACAATACTTGTTTATTTAAAGAAAGTGTTAGATTTGAGAACCATTATCTTAGAGGAAGAGGACAACCCCCTCTTTCCTAATGAGCACCAACTCGTAAGGAGGACCCAGGTGGTCTAGTGTGGGTCATACCCTTTTCCTGAACCCAGGGATCTTCTCTGTGACCAGGAAAGAAAGGGCTCTTGGATAGCCTGGCTAGCTGGGCAGCCTTGGGTCAGGGAGGCAGAGGAGGCAAAACACCCAGATACATAGCCCCACCAGGGCCACATGGAGGGAGGGAGGGGGTCTCCAAGGGGAAAGTGGAATGCTGTTACTACAATAAAGTGAAAGGGAAATTGGACAGACCAAAATGACAAATACACGTTAAAACCAACTTAGCAACCTCAGTAATGGGAAAGTGTTGGTGGAACATTCCCTACCACAGCCTGCAGGGGTTACAAAGTAAAGCTACAGCAAATCAGATTGCTAAGGATAAAGAGAAACAGAAAGTTAGCATTCAATTGCAAGAAAAACTTAAGAAAAAGCCGTGATCCCCTCTAAACAACTTTGATGATGCAACAATAACAAAGCTTCTTGCCTAAAATTGGCAGGGATTCCAGCTCCACCATGCCCCCAACACAGTGGGAGAAGGCCACAGCAGCGAGCAGGGAGTGGCAGGCAGGGTCCTCTCTGCATGTGGAGTCTGTCCCCAGGAAACAAGAGCAAATTTTGGTAATCACTGACGGCATATAAGCTGTCATTACATAATCATGGCACTCCAGGGACTTGGACCCACTCACCTGGAAGAACCAAGCAAAGGACTTGCATCGCTGTTATCAGCTGGTGGCCCCTCTGGACACACCTCCTTGTGGCTGCAGACTATCATTTTTTAGAAAAACAAAGCCTTAGGAGAGCTCCATAAATATCACTTCTCTTGGTTGGATTGTGTGTGGAAGCAGGAAGTGAACACTTGAGACTAGAATATTGACATTCTAGTTTGCTGATGGAGGGGCTATACATGTTAGGGATTAATTTTCCCTTATTGGATAAACATTTATTGCCGCAGACCGCCGGTTGATGGGCCTCAGTCCGAGGGTGCTCAGGGTGAACGGTACAGGTTGGTTGAGAGGTCGACGCAGGATAAATGACAGACTGCACACAGCACTTGGTGAAGTAAGCAGCTGTAAATTTTACTGAGAATATATGTTGGTATTTATACATTTTCTTCCCAAGGTTTAAACAATGTAATCGTTATTTTGCTTATGCTTGTAAATTATCTTTGTGTCTGTATATGTGGTTTATCATGCATTACATGTTTTCAAGGTTTTGCTCTCTGGAGGGAGGTGGTTTATCTTTTCAAGGTTTTGCTCTCCGGAGGGAGGTGGTTTATTTTTAACACCTGGTTACTTCCTCTTATCTAGGAATGTCAAGGCTTGTGACTTCTCTTAGCTCTGTAATTGTTCTCAGTTTCTTATAATCTCTTTTAAAAATAGCTGAACATATTCTTTTACGTATAATGCTTGACTACTTCTATATATATTTTCTATATATTTTTACTCTTATCAGTAACTATACTTTGATTCATAATTAATTGTTTGTTAAACATTAAACTACTCTATTGATTTGTATTACATATGAAAATTAGTGAAATAAGATGTTTTTCTAAGTAAAGTTTTACTGTAGGTGGTGATAGTGTATGTCATGTTGGAACATCTTGTTTGCTGTGCCTGCATTGTCTCAAGTCACTGACATTTATGGTAGGGACGTGCTGTTGACCAGGCTTACTTGGAGCCACTGAGTCTGACACAGCCATTCTTGCTGTGCTTAATCTGGATCAGTAAACCACTGTGTTTATTCTTAAAATCTTATAGATTGTTTTGACAAGACAGACAGGTATTCAACAGAACATAAAGGTTTCTTAATAATATGCCATGTTCCTCATGAGATTGCGTTAAAAAACAGCATGCTAGGCAACATTTCTGTCGCTGTGCACACTGGAGGTGCTGGGGGCCTCGCTCCGGGGAGCACTGACCTCCTTTCCTGCGTCTTTACAACGCGGACAGCGCCGCCTCGCTGCGGCCAGTTGCCGAGGGTGCGGCAATTTATGGAGCATATTCCATGGTCTGGTACAAGACCTGATACAAAGACTTGAGACTCTTCGCCTCTGGGAGGTCATGACCCACAAACAGATGTGCTGAGTGACATGGTGGGTTCTTTCCTGTTCACTCCACCCCATGCATTCTTGCCCTCTTCTTTGTAGACCTGCCAAGCCAAATCCTGCCACAGGACCTTATTTTTGGCTTTTCTCTCATCTTTAGATGTTTTCTGGGTCCATCCTTCTCTTCATTCAGGTTTTTATAAGTGTCACCTCACTGCAGAGGTGGTGCCACCTTCCCTGACTATCCCAGCTAAAATAACCCCCTCCCCTCCCAGCCCTTTTTCTCTCACCCCCACTTCTTTCATTTCCTAATCCAATTTGAGTTTTGTTCAAAATATTCTCATTAACAAAGCCGGGGTGGCCAAGAATGGTGGCTCATGCCTGTAATCCCAATATTTTGGAAAACTGAAGCAGGAGAATTGCTTAAGGCCAGGAGTTCAAAACCAGCCTGGACATAATAGTGAGAATTTTTTTTTTTTTTAATTAGCTGGGCATGGTGTGCAACTATAGTCTCAGCTACTCAGGAGGCTGAGGCAGGAGGATCACTTGAGCCCTGGAGTTTGAGGTTACAGTGAGCTATGATGATATCTCTGTATTCCAGCCTGGGCAACAGAGTGAGACCAGGAAAAAAGTAAGGAAGAAAGAAAAGAAGGAAGGAAGGAATGGAGGGAGGGAGGAAGGAAGGAAGGAAGGAAGGAAGCTAGCTATCTGGGTGGAAGTTATAAAATATTGCTCCTCAAATCTGGGGATAGAATTGAGATTCTCTCTCCAGAAAAACATACATGTGCCTACAACTCTGTAGGATGTTTCAGGTGGTTTATAAATTCCCTGCAGCCCTATATTCTGGGTTAAGAACCCCCTCGTATAAACCATACATTTCAGGCTCTACAAAGTGTTCTTTAAAAATGCGAGTTCTCTCTCTTTAAAGGGGTTTTTGAAAATAAGTCTGGGTTTTATAAGTTTGGAATTGTCCAGACATGGTTCAACTGGAAGGAGGGAGAACAAGGACCCCTATCACTTCCCAAACCTCCTGGCTGTGCACCTGAGTCACCTCGGGCAGACTCTCCAGCCAGGCGCCAGGGACGGTTCCCCAGGATGACTGCTGTGGGGCCGCCCTGCGGGTGGTAGGATGTTTAGCAGCATCTCTGGCCTCTACCCACTTGTTCCAGAAGCAGCCCCCCTACCAGTGTGACAACTAATAACGTCTCCCTATATTGCCAGATATCCGCTGGTGGGGGTAAAATCAGCCCCAGGTGAGAACTTATTTTTAAAGGAGCACTTTAAGATTTAGTTTTGTCCACACACACGTGAATAGACATAGCAGCAGCATTCTTAATGGTGAAAAGGTAGTAGAGCCCTCCAAAGGGTGGATCAGCAAATAAAATGTGGATCTCCATAAAGTGGAATGTTATCTGCCCATAAAAAAAAAGCAATGGAGAGGGCGGCACCCATAGCTCAGTGGGGAGGGCGCCGGCCACATATACCAAGGCTGGCGGGTTTGAACCCAAGCCTGGGCCGGCTAAAAACAACAATGACAACTGCAACAAAAAAACAATAGCCAGGCATTGTGGCCGGTGCCTGTAGTCCCAGCTACTTGGGAGGCTGAGGCAAGAGAATCTCTTAAGTCCAAAAGCTGGAGGTTTCTGTGAGCTATGACGCCATGGTATTCTACCCAGGGTGACAGCTTGAGACTGTCTCAAAAATAAATAAATAAATAAATAAATGAAGAGTTGGTACACACCACCTCACAGATGAACTATGGAAAGTCACAGAAGATCACGAGGTATATGATCCATGTCCCAAATAGGTGAATCTGTAGGGTAGCACTTGCCCAGGGCTGGGGAAATAGGGGGGTTGGGAAGTGACAGTGAATGGCTCAAGGTTTCTTTTTGGGGTGATGAAAACGTTCTAAAATTGATCATGGTGATGGTTGCATGACTCTTTGCATATGCAAAAAAAACATTAAATTGGGTGGCGCTTGTGGCTCAGTCAGCAGGGCGCTGGCCCCATATACTGAGGGTGGTAGGTTTGAACCCAGGCCCAGCCAAACTGCACCAAAAAATAGCTGGGTGTTGTGGTGGGCGCCTCTAGTCCCAGCTACTCAGGAGGCTGAGTCAAGAGAATCGCCTAAGCCCAAGAGCTGGAGGTTGCTGTGAGCTGTGACACCACGACACTCTACCAAGGGCAACAAAGTGAAACTCTGTCTAAAAATAAAAAGAAAGAAAGAAAGAAAAAAGCATTCAATTGTACACATTAACTGTGTGAATGTGTGATATGTGAATTATATCTCAATAAAGCTGTTACCAGCCTCCTACCCCAGACCTATTGAATCAGCGTCTCCAAGGGACAGGCCCTGAGGATTGACCAGGTGTCAAGAGCTCCTCAGATGTCCTGAGGCACCTGGCTGGTCAGTGCTTGGGAACCCACACCAACCTTGTGATGCTTTCCAAATCTCAAAGAGAGAGATTAAAAAAAATCTCCCTTGCCCTTCAAGCAGAAGAGGAGATGAATTAATAAAGGCCAGACAGGATGCCCATTAAGGTAAATGACTGAGTTGTCCCTTGTCTTGGTCTGGGCGTGGTTTCTCCTGCGGGCTGGTGATGGCATGGAAAATTCCACGAGTTATGAATTGGCGTGCAATGCCCCCCTGTGGACTGTTGCAACAAGAAGTCTTGGAGTTTACATGCTGTTAGGTCATTTAACAGAGTCTCTCTCCTGTCCGCCTCAGTTCACGGTCAGTTCATCTGTCCCTAGAATGCTAGATACAGAGCACATCTTAGGCCTTGGAAAGTATAAGAGGAGAGAACACACCTTAAAAGGTGCCATTCACAGAACTGGGGAAGTTCAGGGACTGATTTCCTCAAGGTGAGTTAAATCTGCTCACATCTTTTTCTTTCAAGTTTTTACCATCAAAGGATCCAGCTGCATCAGTGGCCATCTCGGCTGGGAAAGCAGGACATAGTGGTGGTACCACAGGATCCTATCTGTCCCAGCAGCAGGGACCTGAGCACCCCTCTTCTTGTGGTGTCCCCCCACCTCCCACTGGATGTACCATGACCTCAGTGCTTCCTACCCACTCAGACAGACCTGAGCTCCAAGGCTGGCTCGCCCGGACACTGTGGCGTGTGCTTTTCACACATTATCCTAATTAATTATCAAAACAATCCTATGAGAGAGATGCTGTTCTTAGCCTCTTCAGATGAGGAAACTGAGCCACCAAGAGCTTGGTCAATTGTGCAAGGTCAACTGGGCACGAAAAGCATGTGCCATAGCCCACAGCACGCAGCGAGGTTATATCGGCACGCAGTGAGGTCATACTGTCGTTTGCCTTATTCTCCAAGTTTCCAGGTCCTCCTTCTTAGTCTTCTCTTTGTTAATCAACTTAACTGATTCTTTTTTTCAAGGGACAGGATATCACTCTATTATTGAGGCTGGAGTGCAGTGGCATTATCATAGCTCACGATAACCTCGAACTCCTGGGCTCAACAGATCCTCCTGCCTCAGCCTCCCAAGTAGCTGGGACTACAGGTGCCCACCACCATCCCTGGCTAATTTTTTTTTTTTTTTAGAGATGGGGGTCTTGTTATATTACCCAGCCTGGTCTTCTTCAACTACTGCCCTCAAATGATCCTTCTTCTTTGGCTTTCCAAAGTGTTGTTATTACATGTAGGCCTGAGCCCTTGCACCAGCAAGGTAACTGATCTTTGATATGTGTTCACATTTTCTAATTATTCACTGTATTAGCACTTGCATTAAATAACACACTTGCATTTTAACAAGAGTCTTCTAGCAATCAGATCATAAGCCCTCAAACCAAATTCCTAATGCTGGGCTTCCCAATGTCATGGCTCCCATGAGGGTGAGAGGGTATATTATTCTGGGCAAGGGCTTTTTCCAGGTGGCCCTCCAAGTACCCCTGAGCACATTCGCTCCAATTTGCTGGGTGCCTCCCTGCTTTGCTGCTAATGTACTTTATCTCAGTTAATCCTCCTGATAACATGCAAGGGAATTATCCTATTTTACAGCAGAGGAGGCGAAGGAAGGCTGAGTGCAGTGAGCAGCACCGGGGACATTCACTGCTGGGGTCTTTCTGGCTCTGAAGCCCGTGCGGTCTTGCCCCTCATGCAGCCTTTCCAGGGGGTGCGGGGGGAGCTCCCTGATGAAAGTTCTGGGCACTTTCTGTCTTGTTCTTTATGTTTATGCCACACTCCCTAACAAACCATACTCTGAACCTCTCAAGGGGGCTGAATTGTATTTGCTTTGTTTCCAGTAGGTTTGCTCGTAGTAGGTGCACAATCATGTACATTACCTGACTGTATGACTGGTTAGACGTGTGACTGCTTATTTGCTGCAAAGAGGAACTCAGCATTCAAATGAAATGCTTTAGCCATGCCCCAAAATGCTTGCCAGCAAGTCAGGAGCACCTTTCCCATGACAGGTAATGGGCATCTGTCCACGCTAATTGCAGTAGGCAGATAAGCCATATCATATGGAATGTTTAGCTTGCCTTTGGACAAGTTCTTTTTTAAATGTCTTAACCTAATGTCTCTCCAGTCCTGCATCTCTAGACCCAGGAGAGCAGGTTGACTTGCCTTAGCCAAGGATCTTTCTATTACAAGTGACAAAAGTCCAACTCAAACAAGCTTACATAAACTTAAGAGCTATTGCTTCACAACTGGGAATGTTTTGGGGAGGCTTGGAGAATTGAAGAAAGAACTCCTGAGCTCAGGGGTCTGGGGATGGAGTGAGGGACCTCATCCTGGCAGGACCTTCTTTCCTCTCTACTTGCCAGGTGTTGTTATTATTATTACTCTTACTGTTTTGAGACGGGTCTCCCTCAGCCACCAGGTTGGAGTGCAATGGCCCAATCATAGCTCACTGCAACCTCCAACTCCTGGGCTTTCCAAGAACTCTTCCGGCCTCAGCTTCCCAAGCAGATGGGACTTCAGGCATGTGCTGCCACACCCATCTAATTTTTCTATTTTTCTGTAGAGACAAGGTCTCCCTATGTTGCCCAGGCTGGTCATGAACTCCTGGCCTCATGCAGTACTCCATCTTGGCCTCCCAAAGAGCTAGAATAATAGTCATGAGCCACCACACCTGGCCTGCCAGGTATTATTTTACAGACAGGTGAGCACCAGAGGCAGGAAAGATGGGCATCTGTAGCCCAGAGCCTGCCTCTTCCACTTTTGATAAGAGAAATTCTGGGGAAAAGGCTCCAGTTTGCCCAGTCTATGTTGGAAGCACACTACGTGGATCAATTCACTCACTGTCAGTCATTCAACAACTATTATGAGCAAAAATGACCCCATGCCTAGGCTTACGGAGTTCATAATCAGTGGGAGAGACAACATGAATCAGTTGGCCAACACGTATAAAATCACATCGTGGCAAGTGCTTTGAGGAAGAGATAGAGGGCGTGGAAGAGCATACAGGGAGGATGTGACCTTGGAGGAGGTCAGGGAAAGCTTCCCTAAGGAAATGCTAAGATCAAAAGGATGAGTAACCTAGGTGAAGGGTTAGGGCAAGGGTGTTTTGGACAGAAGGACCAGCACGTGAAAGCAGCATGTTTATAATAGAAACTGTCTAAGTAGCCAAAATAAAAAGGGCCGGCAAAGAGTGGTGCAAGGTAATAGGAGAAAGGGGGAGGGAGAAGTGCAGGGCTGATGAGCCACATCAAGGAATTTTGTCTTTATCCGAGGGCCCTGGGAAGCCAGGATTGAAGTGGGTTGATACGATCCTATGTGTCTTTTGATAGAAGAATTCCAGCTGCATTAGGCTGGATGGAGGTGGCCCCGAGTGAATGAATGCAGGGACATCAGTTAGGAGAAAGAAGATAACAGCTGGGACGAGGGTGGTAGGAGAGGGGACAGGAAAGAGATAGAGCAGGTAATGTCAGCAGACCTGGAAGCTTGGCTACGGCAGGGAAGGGAGAGATTGCTGTCCAGAATGAGCCCCAGCTTACTATAATAGGTTTCTCAACAATGTCCAGAGGGGTACAGGACTAAGTGTTGTCCCCTTCTCACCCCGATGGCAGCATCAGGCACTGTGACTAATCTAACTCACTAGATTCACCAACAGTTGAGAGAAATTCCCTGAAGAAAAGGGAATATAGTTAGCAGGAAAAGAGGAGTGAGAGACCAAGCCGAACAGACCCCAGCTATCCCCAGAAGACACAGCCCACTGCAGAGACAGCGTGGAAGATCAGTCTCTGCCAACTGCCACATTTATATTGGTTGTTAGTCAGCAGTTCGCATCTGCCAGTGGGCCAGACTCCGGGGATGTAATCCTGCTGCTTCAGGAGGCCCCTGGGGAGGGTTCCTACTGTCAAGTCCAGGTCATCAGCACACCAGTAGGGGCACTGTTACTCTTCTCAGACGCTTTGCTGGCCCCTCAGGTGCCAATCAGGTGGCATCTTGCCCTCAGCTTGAATCAGAGTTTAAAAGGGCAGAGGGATCAGTTCCAATGATTTCAGCCAATCTGGGAAGTGACAGAAGGAACTAAAGCCAGGGAACATGCAGTCCCAGTTTTGCATAAATACCCAGAAGACACACACACACACTTAAGCACCCTTTGGCTTTCTTTAAATCTTTCCCTGATATGTCATGGAGACATAGATCTTAAGAATAAAATATGCTCTTTGTTTATCTTAGGTATTTCTTTCAGTGACACCTAGAAGCTATTGGCAAATGTGTCAGAATTATAAACCAATGTTATAAGCCAGGGAGGAGGTTAAAACAACCAGAACTGGTCTTTCAAGGTTCCCCAAGATACTCAGCTGAACCGGTTGTATTAACAACAAACTAAAAGGAGCCAAATTGCCCAGGATGTTTGTCTAAGAAAATGATAGTGTCACTTCTCACAATTTGGTAGTCCATTCGTGGGTCAAGGGCACTTGGGCTTCTTCCAGGACTTAGCAATTGTGAATTGGGCTGCAATAAACATTCTGGTACAGATGTCTTTGTTATATTGTGATTTTTGGTCTTCTGGGTATAAACCTAGTAAAGGAATTATAGGACCCAATGGCAGGTCTATTTTTAGGTCCCTAAGTATTTTCCAAACATCCTTCCAGAAGGAACATATTAGTGTGCATTCCCACCAGCAGTGTAGAAGTGTGCACTTTTCTCCACATCCACGTCAACATCTCTGGTTTGGAGATTTTGTTATGCGGGCTACTCTTACTGGGGTTAGGTGATATCTCAAAGGAGTTTTGATTTGCATTTCTCTGATGATTAAGGATGATGAGCTTTTTTTCATGTGTTTGTAGATCGTGGGTCTGTCTTCTTAAAAACTAATCCCCATCTATGGAATGTTAAGCTCACACCCAAGATAGTCACAGCCTCCCATTAATTCAACATCCCACACTATTTTCTGGTTGTACCAAAAAATAAACAACCAGCAAATGATTACACCTCTTAAAAAAAAAAGCAATTTACACTTAAAAAATGGGATGAGGTGGGATTCCCTCCTTCTAAAAAATGTTTCTAGAGCTACTAAAAAACTTGCATTTACAAAATAGTTGATAAAAATATTCCTCTGGATTGTACAAGAAGGGAGACAGGGACCACTGATAAGACATGGTATATGATATTAATCAGACTTGGCTTCTTTCTCTCCTGCTTCATCAGCGGCTGGATCCTCCTCAGTTTTAGTTTCTCCATTTTCTGCTGGTAAATCTTCTTTAGTTGCTTGGTTAACCACTTTGGCCTGCTTTCCCTTTGCTCCTCTTTTCCCTTTCGGCTGCACTTTTTTGTCTGAAGATTTATCCCTTGCTGCTGCCTTTTTTGGCTTCGTTTCCACTTTCACAGGAGCAGGTTTAGCTGACAAGCGCGCGGACCTTCTCTTGGGCTCTTCCTTCCCGGCTCCTTCGGCAGAGCTGACCTTCCTCTTGGGCATCTTGGGGGCGGGCAGGGCGCGTGCCGGGTGCCTGCGGGCGCAGCGCGCCGAGAGCCTTCACGAAGCTGTGCTGCCCGGCCACTGCCGCTCCTCCCGCCGCCCGAGCTGCTGAGAACCGCGGCGGGGGCGCTGGGAGAACCTGATGGAACTGGATTGGGAGCTGCCTCCTGCTCCCCACCGCGTCCCCCAGACACGGGCTCTCCCTCCCAGCTGGCTGGGCCGCCCTTCCGCCTGAATCTATCTCATTTAATCCTTATGGTGGTCTGAATAGATGCTCTTGTTGTTCTCATTCCAAAGGCAAGAAAACTGAGGTGCAGAGAGAGTAAGTAGCTTAGCAAAGACCTCAAAACCAGTAAGTGGGAGAGCCAGGATATAAAAGAAAGAAGGAGAAGAGGGAGGTGAACTGAGATGGCAGAGCCTGCTCTCATTTTCTCTTTTTACTAACACAGAGGCAATGGCATGCGCCTCAATCCCTGCATGTGGCACCAGGGGAACAAGGACTGAGTCCACTCTCAGGAGGACACCAGGAAGTGGTTCCAAAACCAATTTCCACTTTGTTTCTGGAGAGTTATTGGATGGGAACATTTTGGTCCAAGGACGTAAACGAGTCTGCTTATGACAGAGTGGAGGTTTCAGATGTCACCTTGAATCTATGTGGAGAGAGATTTGATGATATGAGGATGAGGTAGGGCCATTTTTGATTCAAGACTATTTTGGCAGAGCCTAAAAAACAAGCCATTGACTATTCATTTGTTTTTATCACCATCCTGAAACAGCCACACTTGTCCCAGTCCTTCAGCTGAGACCTTCCTGAGCCTGAGCCTCATATGTGAGGTGACAGGTGGGATGACGCTGAGTGATCATAGACTCACATTATTTAAAACTGAATTTATTATCTTTTCCCCCATTTTTACCTCCTCTCACATTCTTGCTTTCAATTGGTGACATCATCTTTCACCTGCACTAGAAGTATACAAGCGACCCTTAACTTTGCTGACTTTACTTTCTAAATACTGTCTACTTCCCATTCCTGCACCCCTGCCCTGGTCTAGCCCTCATTGGCTCTTACTGGAGTATCTCAGTGGCATCACAACTGGTCTCCTGATCTCGTGTTTTCACATTCATCTGCTTTATGTTCATCTCTTTCACAACTACTCGAATCTACCCTTAACATTACTCAACTCTGAGTGCAAAAGCAGCTGTGGACAATGTGGAAATGAATGGGTATGGCTGCATTTCAAGAAAACGTTCTTTACAAAAACAAGTGGTGGGCCAGATCAACCCCTGATTTACTGCATAGTTACCAGAGTTATCTGTAGAGAGTGAAACACTAACCACGTAACTATGTCATTTCCCTCCAAAGAAAGAAATCAGACTTGCTGTAGCCACATGGTCTGTAAAACCACTTCAAGTTTCTCCAGCACTGAACTGTTTCCACACCACCTGGTGTTCCCAGTCTGCTACCTTTATCTGAGCCGTGCTCTTCCTCCCTCCTGGAATCTCCCACTCACATTTCCTCTTCACTGGAATAATTTTTACGTATTCTTTGAGACAAGACCTAGACCTCCTCCTGGAAGCTTTCTGTGATCCAGGCAGGTTTAGCTGTTCCTCCCTTGTCTTGTATGAATTTGTGTGTCTCTATCATTGTCAACACAGCACAGGATTATAATTACCTTCTGTCTCCCTCATTGCACTGATTTCTTTAAGGGAAGGTTTCCTATGTCTTATGCACATTTTCGATCCCAAACCCAGTACTTGATATGCAGTGGAAAGTATAAACAGTTTTAAAAATAAATGTTTATTGAGTAAATGAATGCTGGAATAAATTCATTGAAAAGGAGTGATTTTTATTTATTTTTTATTTTTTTATTTTTTATTTTTTTATTAAATCATAACGGTATACATTGATATGATCATGGGGCATCATACAGTCGCTACATAGACCATTTGACACATTTTTATCACAATGGTTAACATAGCCTTTCCGGCGTTATCTCAGTTACTGTGCCAAAACATTTACATTCTACATTTACCAAGTTTCGCAAATAAAGGAGTGATTTTTAAAAGTATATAAATGAAAAGTGAATATACAGGACTGTCTCCACCACAGACATCTTTTGTTTTATATCTATATATATGTGTGTGTGTGTGTATAAAAAGTGTGCATGCATTTGTGCATATATACTAGTATAAATTATATATGTGTGTATGTATATGCAAACAATTGTATTATGGGAAATTTACAAACAGGCATAAGTAGAAAGGATATTATAATGAACTCTTTCCCTATTTACCCTTCACACAGTGCTGATATTTATTAATTTATGGAAAAATCTTGTTTTCATCTGCACCTACACTTGTCCCCCAGGTCTCCCATTTGATATTGTGATGCCCAGCTCAGATAACATATCATTTCACTTGAAATAATTTCAGTGTGTATCTCTAAAAGTTAAGGATTTAAACATTTAAACATCTTCACACCATTATGATGCCTCAAAAAAGAATTCTTTTGTTGTTGTTGTTGTTGCAGTTGTCATTGTTTTAGTGGGCCCAGGCCAGGTTTGAACCCACCAGCCTGGGGGTATGTGGCCAGCGCCCTACCCCCTGAGCTATGAGTACTATTAAAAAATAATTTTTGACTGTATGTAGAGGTCATCAAAATTAGTATCTTTACTCAGCTTCTTATTGGAGGATCTATCCAACACTGCCAAAGGAGTGTCAAAATCTCCAACTATTATGGAGCTGGAGGAAATCAAGTTGCTCATGTCTGCTAGAGTTGCTCTTATAAATGGAGGTGCATTCTGGTTGGGGGCATAAATATTACTAATTGATATCTCATCATCTTGAGTATTACCCTTAACAAATATAAAGTGACCATTCTTATCCTTCCTTGGTGCATCTTACAAGGGTACATGTGAAACTTAGTAAATGTAGAATATAAATGTCTTAACACAATAAGTAAGAAAATGCCAGGAAGGCTATATTAACCAGTGTGATAAAAGTATGTCAAATGGTCTATAAAACCAGTGTATGGTGCCCCATGATCACATTAATGTACACAGCTATGATTTAAATAAAATAAAAAATTAGTATCTTTATTCTTCTCATCAACAGTAATATATCCTTAAAATGCCTTAATTCAGATCACACTTCTTTACTCATTTATAAAAGTTTATATTATTAGTATCCAATATTTTACTTTGTTATGTTTATTAAGAGCTAATATTTTAATTCTACCTATTATCCCCTAAATTTAAGTGTTAATGTTTTATAGAATCAATATTTACAGCCCAGGCATGGTGACTCATGCCTGTAGTCCTAGCACTCTGGGAGGTCAAGACAGGTGGATTGCTTGAGCTCAGGAGTTTAAGACCAGCCTGAGAAAGAACGAGACTCCACCTCTATTACATATTGAAAAACTAGCTGAGCATGGTGGTGGGCGACTATAGTCCCAGCTACTCAGGAGGCTGAGGCAAGAGGATGGTTTGAGCCTAAGAGTTTGAGGTTGCTGAGCTATGACACCATGTCACTCTACCTAGGGCACCAGAGTAAGACTCTGTCTCAGAAAAACAAACAAACAAAAAATAATATCTGCATATCAATATATATACACATAGTATAATAACTAGCCCACTTTAGCAATCCCTTCAGTAGGATCTTTTTATAATAAAATCTTAGATTGCATTTATCTTTAAAATGCCTTTATTTTACCCTTATTCTTTAAAAAGTTTCACTGAATAAGTTTTGAGATTGATTTATCTTTTTCTTAGTACATCAATTACTTCTCTCTTTCTTAGTTTTGGACAGGGATGGATTACACCAGGAAAAGAACCCTGCTGATAATGTTGACAGAATGAGTTTTGCATCCACACCATCTCCAGCAGCAGAGGCAGAATGGTGTCTGCCCTCCACTCAGAACAGGCTCAGGCTAAGCCCAAAGTACAGATAAAACCTTAGTTCTCAACAATCACTCGAATCTCATTTCTTGGCTAATCTAGATAAAGTTGGTTACATTGAGAGCATCCAGGCTTTTGAAACAGAAGTGTGTGTCCAGGGATACAACACTCAAAGAGGAAGTTATACATCCTATTTCCTCTCCAAGAGCTCTGAGTCCTAGGGAGAGAGTTTTCTCTCTAACACAGTTTGAAGCCCTGGCTGGGCCCTTGATGGAGGGAACAATGGGTGTGGGGCAAAGAGATGACAGACCATCCATAGGATCCTGGTCCTTTGCAGGCAAGCTCAGACCCCAGTTGCTGCCCCGGGGACTGTGGGGGCAACCAGCACATGCAACACTCTCATGCTTGTTTCTTCACTTCAGAAATAGCCACAAATGTCAGACTGGCCAGCTCTTCAGATGCATAGTGTGCAGAGATAGTAAATGGCCCAAGATAGGTCAGTTCCTAAACCTTCTGACTCTCTTACCTCTGGAATATCTTTGCTCTTCAAATACATACAATAAATCCTTGTTTTGCACATTTCCCTGACATGGACATCTAGCACCTTTGTCATGACTGTTCAACACAACACCTGGTAATGCCTGATGCACTGCTCTGACACTGCTCTGGGCACACTAGGACAGGTGTGCACAGGTAGATTGGAGTTTATGCGTAAAGCCACTTCATCTATAGATTGCCTTTAACTTCAGAAGTTGGCATAATGCACTACTGAGCACCAAGCTTTTCTGTGAGCTGAATGATCTCTTTCCCACAGGTGGGATTCAGAGCATATACAGATGGTTCTTTAATTCAGGTTCAGATTGGCTGTTATTAACCGTAGAGTGTCAACTTTGAATGGGTGAAGGAAACGGCTGCTCTACACCATTACCCTAGCAGCACCTGCTTTTGCAAGTCTTCATCCTCGACTTAGGGGTTACCCCTCTTCTGGATGTCAGCATCCTCTTCCTTCAAATAGAGTCTGCCACTTATCCTCAGCCATACTTGGGGTGTCAGACATATAATTTCATCTAGTTTCCCCCTACATGTTGCTTAGGGAGCTTAGGTGCCCAATAAGTGCAGAATGGGGTAAAGGAAAAATGCTTTCATTTGAGAGGACCAAGCTCCTTTACTACTAGGGCTTCTTATACAATCAAGAGCCACTTCTGGCCAGGTGCGGAGGCTCATGCCTGTAATTCTAGCACTGTGAGAAGTCAAAGCCAGTAGAGTGCTTAAGCTCAGGAGTTGGAGACCAGCCTGAGGAAGAAGATGAAAACCCTATCTCTACTTAAAATAGGAAAAAACTAGCTGGGCATGATGGCAGGTGCCTATAGTCCCAACTACTCAGGAGACTGAGGCAAGAGGGTCACTTGAGAGAGTTTGAGGTTGCTGTGAGCTATGATGATGCCATGGCATTCTACCCAGGGTAATGGTGTGAGAGTCCGCCTTAAAAGAAAGAGTCACTTGCCTCAGAGCCTGTAGCTCAGCGACTAGGGTGCTGGCCACATACACAGAAGCTGGTGGGTTTGAGCCCGTCCTGGGCCTGCTAAAGAACAATGACATCTGCAAACAAAAAATAGCCGGGTGTCGTGGCAGGTGCGTGTAGTCTAGCTACATGGGAGGCTGAGGCAAGGTAATCGCTTAAGCCCCAGAGTTGGAGGTTGCTGTGATCTGTGACACAATGGCACTCTACCAAGGGTGACATAGTGAGACTCTGTCTCAAAAAAAAAAATGAAGAGTCACTTGTCACTTCTTCTTAACATAAGGCCCACATGCTAAAGGAGACATTTTCTCTCTTTCTTCTTGGTCTGAGGACCCCAAAGTGAGTAGTTATTAATAAAAACATGCCAGTTTGACATTAAAAAAACACAAAAGTGAGGGATACCTGGAAGATAAGTAGTATTTTTATTGTATATTCCAAGAACATTTTTGAGTGCCTATAGTATGACAAGCACTAATTAGTATTCACCAGTATACAAAGTAAAGACCTCTGACTTTGTGGAACTTGCATTCCAGCAAGGGAGCTTACATCCCGCTGTATCGGTGCAAGTCGTGACCACATGGCAGGAAGGAAAGGCGCTGGATCCCATTGACACCTGTGCCAGTTCTAGAGTAAAGACAGATGGGACAAAAAGAGCTTCCCTACAGGACTGACATGTGGTCTGAGATCTGAAGGATAAGTAAGAATTAACTATCCAGAATATTAACCCTTAACCCTGTCATCTCTGATTCTAAATGATATGATATGAGAATATGTAAACATATATTACACATTTGATAAACACAGGAAAGGATTAATAAAAGGAACTAGCATATTATAATATCATCCTTCCTGTTCTTCACATTCCCTTTGCAGACACTCCAGACCACGTTGCTCCCACCCACCAGAGACTAGGATGTAACCGCTCGGAGAACACTGGCTCATCGGGACCCTTAATCAAATACTCCCCTGTATGAGCCATGGTTCTCCAGAGAAACAGAAGGATCAATATATACAGATATAGACAGATATGACAAATTTCTTAATGTATATTATGTGTATATACATAGATTTATTATACGAATTGGTTCACATGATCATGCAGGTTAAGAAGTCCAGTGATCTGGGCGGTGCTTGTGGCTCAGTTGGTAGGGCGCGGGCCCCATATACCGAGGGTGGCTGGTTCAAACCTGGCCCCGGCCAAAACTGCAACCAAAAAATAGCCGGGCGTTGTGGCGGGCGCCTGTAGTCCCAGCTACTCGGGAGGCTGAGGCAAGACAATCGCTCGGGCCCAGGAGTCGGAGGTTGCTGTGAGCTGGGTGAGGCCACGGCACTCTACCAAGGGCCATAAAGTGAGACTCTATCTCTACAAAAAAAAAAAAAATTAACAAAAAGAAGTCCAGTGATCTGCTGTGCTCTAGCTGGAGGCCCAAGAGAGCTGGTAGTGTAACTCAGGCTAAGCCAGTGATAAAGTCCTGGTCCAATTTCAAAGGTCTAAGAACTACAACCATCAATGTCCAAAAACAGAAGACAGATGATCCAGCTCAAACAGACAGCAGCCATGTTCCCTTCCTCTGCCTTCTTGTTCTATCTGGACCCTCAGTGGAGGAGCTGGTGCTCACCCACAGTGGTGAGGGCAGTCTACTTATTCAAATGCTAATCCCTTCCAAAAACATCCTTACTGACACACTCATATATAGTAATGTGCAAACTGTCTGGGCACCCTTCGTCCAGTCCAGGTGACTCATACAATGAACCATCTCACACTTACTCTTTGTCTCCTACTCTCTGGCCCTGACTCCAACATCTAGAGTGTTTTTTTAAACCTTCCTTATCTCACAGCATACTTGACACTTTAGGTAAATTTCCATGGCACACTTACCTTATGCTGATCAAAAAAGAAAAAAAAAAAAAAGGTAGAGAAAAGAATATGCTTACTGTGCTTTGAAATGTTATTCAAGTGCTGACCCTATAGCCCAGGCCAGGTTTTAAAGTCTATGTTTTGGAAGGTGAGTGTGTCACTAATAGTATTACTCAAAAGAAAAGTTATCTTATGACACATTAGCTTGAAAAATGTATTGGAATTTCTATGGCTGGATGGAGGTTTGAGGAGATTGTGAATTTTTAAAACTGAGGAGGTACTTACCTGTTCACAGTGATCTCCACCAACCTATTGATATCATCAGCTATGAGTTTTGCCTTCTCTACCATCAAGATAAACAGCAATTCCCAAAGATTGAGTAATCCTTATAATTATGGATTATTTCTCTTGCTACCTCACCCACTGGATAAGCTACAGAAAATATTGTCATAATTGCTTAACATTTACAAAGATCCAAGAAGGCATTTTTATTTCACTTCATGTATTTTAATTTTGAGCCTATAAAGCACAAGCAGTTTGGCAAATGCAAGGAACCTTGAGATACAAGTTATAGCCCCTGCCCTCAAAGTAGTTTATGATCAAGTGAAAAAGACCTGTGTACAAATAATGCAGGAGAATAAATAAGGTGAAGGTGACTTTGAGTCAAATGGTGAAAGAGAGAGAGAGAGAATGAACCAAATAGCCGACTAGTATGACATTAGTCTGGATTTGTCACTATCTGACTTTCAAATAGGAATAACAGGGATTTATATGCATAAGGAGGGGGCATTTTAAGCCAGTTCTGAATTCTCTGACTAAGGTTAGAGCACAGACTCTGGGCACAAGTTAGGCTTCTGTCTGCCAATTTATAACTGCTGATTTAGAACATCTTTTACTGTATGAACACATTATAAGAGCCATATGAAGGAGTCACATGTAAGTCACATTCTACTATCAAAACAGTCTTTGAAAAGTTTCTTTTGAGGCAATTTTCTAAACAGTGTTACAGTGATCAGTGATATTTCTTAGTGGACCAAGAATGAATGTTTGAGGTAGATGTAGATGGGTCTGGTGTGGGAAAATATTTGAAGATGAATCTAAAATGTGTTTATTTTGATGTCTTAATCCATTTGCCACTATGTATCTGTAATTTAACATAATAAAAGTAATAAAGCTTAAATATGATAGAAGATTTAAAATGGAAGAACTTATCCTTTGGAAGAATGAGAATGCCCACAAGAACTTGGACTGCACTTTTAAATGAAGAGAAAGTATTTTACTGGCACAAAAATCTATAGAGTGGATGATAGTGATACTTGGAGACTGGGCCTGAAATTCTGACTGAATAGGCTATTCATCTCTATCCCAGACATTTATTTGATTTGTATTTTGCTCATTGAAATAACAGGTGCACTAAACTGACCACAATAATTAGTGATTTGGGCATTTTGAATAGATGTGAGTATTTATGAAAAGATACATATATATCTTCTCCAGAATATTATTATTAGGGGTGATCTCAGTCAAAAGAAATAACCACGGGTTGAATTTAAAACTTGGTGTAATAGATATTCCGGATATATGTGTGAAAATGCAGCATTTAAAAGCATGTCAGTGAATAAAGCACCAGCTTTGTAAAAATCAATGCCAAATGATAGGGAAAACAGCATCAGATTTGGCAGGCAGATGGGGAGTGAACCGTTAGGTCTCATCCATCTCCAATTCCTATGACTAAATATTAGAGTCCAGAGACAAGCCTTGGAAATGCCAGCTCTTGAAATATCAAGTGTAGGCCAGAAAAGTCTATGAATAAATACCTCATTGAGAGAAATCCAGAAGACTAATAAAGTGGCCAAAAAATGGGGTGGGAGCGAGCTATGGTCCCAGGTGGCTAATTAGAAATTTCGTAGGACCTGGAATGGAATGAATGGAATAAGGACAGAAATCTTTTTTTTTTTTTTTTGTAGAGACAGAGTCTCACTTTATGGCCCTCGGTAGAGTGCCTTGGCCTCACACAGCTCACAGCAACCTCCAACTCATGGGCTTAAGTGATTCTCTTGTCTCAGCCTCCGGAGTAGCTGGTACTACAGGCGCCCGCCACAACGCCTGGCTATTTTTTGGTTGCAGTTTGGCCGGGCCGGGTTTGAACCCACCACCCTCGGTATATGGGGCCGGCGCCTTACCGACTGAGCCATAGGTGCTGCCCAGGGAAAGAAATCTTTTTTTTTTTTTTTTGGCCGGGGCTGGGTTTGAACCCGCCACCTCCGGCATATGGGACCGGCGCCCTACTCCTTGAGCCACAGGCGCCGCCCAAGAAATCTTATTCAGAAAAAAATAATAATAATTTTGAAATACAATTCAATAGCTCAAAGTAATTTTGTGAACAAATATTATTTCCTGTCACTTATATTTTATTTATGGCTATGCTCAGACAATGTAGACTGAAGAATAATAGATAGATAAACAAAAGGTCTCCTTCTGAGGGACTTTATAAAGAGTATTCATAGACTTCATCCTATCCTTTAATAAAAGAATACTTATAGCAGTAATTCTCAAGGGAAGGGACAGAAAGAGGACAAAAATCATTTAAAAGCTTTGTCAAATTACATGTATCTTCTACCCACGATTTTAACATACATCTTAGTGACAGGGAGATTTTTCCCTTCTCTCCTTCCTTTTGAGAACCTGTATTGTAAGGATATCAGCATGCTGTAGCCCTTAACAACTGCAAACTATTGCTCAGCATCTATTCTAGGAAGGGACTTTGTGTGGCATTTTATGCATAATGCTAATTGTAGTAGCACAAGAATTAGGGAATGTTCTTAAGTCAATTTTATAGATAGAATAATTGATGCTTAAACAGCTTAACTAATCTGACCAAAACAACAGATTTAGGAGGTTTTGGCAAAACTAGGAATTGTCATTCTGTCTGTGAATATCCCATCGAAGTGACCTAGAAATATTCAAACACAGCAATCCAATCCTTCATGCTTCTTTGCATGTGGACTCCCCCCTAACCTCCATAAAAGCATTTGGCATCTGGTCCTCACTCTTCTCAGTATACCCACCTGCTTGGTTGAGCTCCCTGCTTGGGAACTGCTCTTATATGGCCCTTTGCCACACCTCCTCTTCCCACGAACTGTGAGTATGATAAATCCTTTAATTTGCTTTGTCTCCAAGTGTGACTTCCAGAGATGTGTTTAAATGATCCTTAAAGAGCCCAAAATGGGGACATATGTAAGTAACTTCATGTATTTTATATATTTATATAGAATTTATATATTCATAATTATAATTTATAATTAAATTATATTTGCATATAATTTATGTATTAAATGTAATAAATGTTTGTATACTAAATATAATATGTAATAAATATGAATAGATAGGCAATGAGTAAATTTTTTAATCATGTGTAAAAAAACATGCTCTAATTATTGATAAGTGTGTATTATGCAACTTCAATATACTCTCAGAAAAATTGCATAGGTAAATGCAAAGGTTTTTATGAGGTTTGAATTCCAATACTATACTTTGAAGCAAGACCTGGATAAAAGTACATTAGTTACATCATAAGGCACAAGATTTTAACTATCTTAAACTTTGTAGAAACATTTTTAAAAGTTCATAACATCATAGAAAAAAATGAACAATTATCCTATTTCCTGCTATTAACAGCAGATAATTTTTAACTTCCTACAATATTTATTTTAATATCCTATTGTAGGAATATTATTCAGCCATGAAAAGAATAAAATTCTGTCATTTGTAACACCATGGATGGAACTTGAGAACATTATGTGACCTCAAAACCAGCCAGCCACAGAAAGAAAAATCTTGCTTGTGGGAGCTAAATATTAAAAGTTATCAGTCTTGTGAGGACAGAGAGTAGAAGGATGGTTACCAGAGGCTGAAAAGGGTAGGGGGGATAAAATGGGGGTGGTTAATGGATACAAAAATATATTTTAATTGAGCAAACAGTATTTGATAGTACAACAATGTATCTATGATCAAAAGTATTGTTAAAATGGCTATTTACAAAGTGATTTATAGATTCAATTCAATTCCCAGGAAAATACCATTTTTTTCTACATGAAATGTGGAACTATTTTTTTCTAGATCTGAAAGACCGCCCCGGAGATCTCAGGGCGGAAGCACCTGCAGAGAGAGCGACCCTGGTGCCGCTGCGGCCAGAGCGGAGAGGATGGGCAGACCACACCAGGAGCCGGGAAGCTCCTCTGGAACCCAGAGGCTTGAAGGAGACGCCCGTTCCAGGCTTGGAGCTGCCTCTGGCAGGGGCTCAGCGGAGAGTCGCCCCGGGAGTCGGAGCCAGTGAGGAGGTGGGATGGAGGAGGCGGTAAGGGGTGAGGGGGTAGGAAGGATAAAGCGGGGAAGAAGGGGGTGTGAAGGAGGAGAGGGAAGACACAGCGCGAGATGGAGAAGGGGGGCGGAGGGGAGGAAGAAGCCAGAGATGGAGGAGGGGGATGCAGAAGGGTGGAGTGGAAGGGGTGTGGGATTGGAGGTGGGAGGCGGGGAGCTGGAGGAGGGAGGAGTGGAGGAGGGGTAAGGGCGGGGGTGGGGGGGTGGGCATGGAGTCGCGGGGCTGTGCGTGGGAGGCGGGGCGGCAGCGCGGGGCGCAGTGGACGGCGCAGGCGCCGGCAGCGGCTCCAGACTCGGGGAGTGGGCAGAGCAGCGCTGCGTCTCCGGCTGGAGCTGCGGGCACCGGGCGGGTCTCGACCAGGTGAGGAGCCGCTTGTCCGGGCTTCCCTCTCCACGTGCCTCTGTCGCCGGTCTGCGTGCTGCCAGCGTCCTGCTCTGGGCGAAGCTGCGGTGGGCGCCCTGGTCCCTGCTGGCCTTCTGCCCGGTTTCCGTCGTGGCCAGGCACGTTGTCCAGGGTTTCCAGTTGAAGCGCTCTGCACCTGACGCTCCCGGTTTTCTCTCCGCTGATGCTTGCCGCTGGCTGTGCTGTGCAGTGCTTTGTGTGTGCGCGGCCGCAGCCGGTGGCTGTCGGTGGCGGTTTTCTGGACGATAAACAGTGGCTCACTAACATCTCTCAGTACCACAAGGAAGTCGGACAGTGGAACAAATTCTGAGAGGTAAGTACCAAGTGCCTCGGTGCCCGGCAAGCGTGCTGCTTGAAAGCCTGGGGGGCGGGGGTCAGCGGGTCTGGGGACGAGGCGAGGAGAAATTCGGGGCGCGTCCTCTCAGGCTCCGGCGTCGGGTCTCCCGGTTCCCACTGCTCCCCGCACCCGTTACCACCGAAGCGTGCGAGTGCGGGCTCTGCTTCCCAATTTCTTCTTTTTTTTTTCTTTTTTTTTTTTTTGTGTGGTTTTTGGCCGGGGGTAGGTTTGAACCCGCCACCTCCGGCATATGGGACCGGCGCCCTACTCCTTGAGCCAGGCCAACTTCTGAATGGAGTCTCTGGCTGCGGTCAGCAGGCAGCTAGCTAGATGCGCCTGGGGGGTGGGGGGGAAAGAAAGGTCAGCCTAACTTTGCCTTAAAGATGATTTTCCCTTCCTTAGATAGATATCAAAATAACATTTTTAAAAATTGACTATTGATATAATTTTGCTTGTTTATTAGCCTCTGGATGGATGATTTGTTTTTCTTATTTTTCTTGCTATTGTGTTTTGCCATGACAAGGAGTAGATAATGAATGCTTTGTATATGCATATTTTTCTACATAATTGATTATTAACTTAAACTTAAATGTTTTATTAGAACATACTATGCACATTATGAACACATGTATTTACAAATATTGCAATTCGTCTTCCATAGGTTCACCATTTTCTGCTTCCACATGTACAATTGAATGTGTTGCCCCATATCACACAATATAGTGTATTAATTTTTCACATTTTCAGATCTGCTTAGTAAAAGGTAGTATCATGTATAATTTATATTTTTCCTTTGTATTTCAAAATATTAAGGGGGTGCAAATGTGTTTGTTACATGGATAAAGCCTGGAAGGCTTGAGTCAGGGCTATAAGTGCACCAACCCCAACCACCCTTATCTTTCTTTCTTTTTTTTTTGTTGTTGAGATAGGGTCCCACCCTATGCCCCTGAGCAGAGTGCAGTGGGCGTGGTAGCTCACCGCAACCTCAGACCTCCGGAAGCCGCTGGGATTACAGGCGCTCGCCGTGGCGCCCAGCTGGGTTTTTCCATTTTTTTAGGAGTAGGGGTCTCACTCTCGCTCAGACGAGTCTCGAACTCCTGAGCTCGAGCAATTCTCCCTCCTCAGCCTCCCACAGTGCTGGGATTACAGGCGTGAGCCACCGCGCCTGGCCTTATCTTTCTTAATAGAAATGAAATGTAGCTTGTTTATATTTAAGGATATTTTCCATTATTTTTTTTTTATTTTTTGGGAGACAGTCTCACTTTACTGCCCTCGGTAGAGTGCCATGGCGTCACACGGCTCACAGCAACCTCCAGCTCTTGGGCTTATGTGATTCTCTTGCCTCAGCCTCCCTCCAGAGCAGCTGGGACTACAGGCGCCAGCCACAACGCCCGGCTATTTTTTTGTTGTTGCAGTTTGGCCGGGACTGGGTTTGAACCCACCACCCTGGGCATATGGGGCCGGCGCCCTACTCGCTGAGCCACAGGCGCTGCCCGATATTTTCCATTTCTTTTTCCAGAATGAAGTTCATATTCTTTTTCCATTTTTAAAAAATACTTTCTTGTTGATATGTAGGCCTTTCCTACAGGGAAGGAAAATTGGTACTTTTGATACTTAGAATTTTTTATAAAAGTATTCTTCCTAATTTATCAGTTGTGTGCAAGCTTTCTACATAGCATTTTGTCATGCAGGTAGTTTTTTTTTGCTTTTTATTCAATTCAATCAATAATTGTTATGGCTTTTGGAATTTCTGCCATGACTAAGATATGTGTTTTCCATTCAGATATTTTAACATTTTTTTTCATTTTTTCATTTTAAGTATTTTTATGATTTCATGTGAGATGTTTGGCAAGTGACTTAACATTTCTGTGCTTCAATTTCCCTATGTATAAAGTAGAGATAATATCAGTAATGTGTGTCTTATCGAATTCCTTGTATTAAATATTTTTATACATTGAAAACACTTAAAACAATACCTTGTACACTGTGAGAATTTCAAAAGGGATAGCTATTTTATTGTTATTAAATAATTTATCTTTTCATCATTGATATGCACAATGTCATCTTATCAAATATTAAATTCCTAGAAGCATTTTGCTCGATTTCTATACTTTTTCTTGTGGTAAAACAGAGAGTTTCTCCAGACCCTGCTATATACCCCTATTACGGCTTTGAACATATCATTTTGTATTTATTGTTTATCCAGATAGTCATCATTAAACTATATTTCTTTGAGGTGGAGGATTTTACTGCTTTCTTCTTTGCATACCTGTGACTTATAAAGTAACACAGTATATTTAAAGTAAATACTTTTATAAAAATGTAGGTTTATGTAGATATAATTTATGTGCAATAAAATAAATTATCACTCTGGCATTTACTATGTACTTGATGTAGTCCAAGTTATGAAATTTCCACTTTGGTTTGTGCTTTCCATGTCCTAAGAAGTCTTTGCCTAACTCAAGGTCACAGATTTTTTGTCTTTTGTTTTCATTTAGACGTTTTGTTATTTTAACTCTTATATTTTGCTTTATGATACATTTCAGGATATATTTGATCTATGGTAATTGGTAAAGGCTGTAATTCATTTTATATTTTGCATACTGTTATCCAATTTTCCAGCACCATTTCTTAAAAGGTAATCTTTTCCCTAATGAATCAGCTTAGTTATAGTAAACACACTATTTATTATTGTAATTACTTGTTTTACATCACTGTACATTTTTGTAATAATTTGAAAGTACATTCAAATTTTAAAGTGAAGATATGTATTTTTTTTTTTTTTGTAGAGACAGAGTCTCACTTTATGGCCCTCGGTAGAGTGCCCTGGCCTCACCCAGCTCACAGCAACCTCCAACTCCTGGGGCTTAAGCGATTCTCTTGCCTCAGCCTCCCGAGTAGCTGGGATCACAGGCGCCACCACAACACCCGGCTATTTTTTGGTTGCAGTTTGGCCAGGGCCGGGTTTGAACCCACCACCCTTGGTATATGGGGCTGGCGCCTTACCGACTGAGCCACAGGCGCCGCCCGATATGTATGTTTTTTAATTAGCCTCAATGTTTTCATCATTTTCTTGTATTTGTTCCAGTTAATTTAATCCAACTATTTTCTCATTTGATAAGTATGCCATAGTCTGGCAATAAAATGTACTATAAAGACCACAAACATGAAAATCAGAAAGATGTAGGCTCAAATTATCACTCTGGCGTTTACTACTTATTTGTGAATTATTTATATAATAATCTTTAACCTCAGTTTTCTTAATTTTAAAATTTAGATAACTTCAATTTCCTACAGTCATATGGAAGATTTCTTATAGGTATGGGTGGAGTTTACTCATTAAGCATACATGTTCAATTAGATTTATGGGATTCTCACAAAAGGTGCCCTGCCATGCTTTATATGACTTTTCCCCAAGATGAGGTACTGATCCAGCCCATAATTTTCTTACCTATTTAAAGAGATTATCAATGAGAATTCACCATTTTTTATTCTAAAATTGTTTTGCTTTTGCCTCAACCATGACATGATGACTGATACATACATAATTTTGGTGTTCACGTGCTCTTATCTATTGCTCCTGGGCATGAAAACAAGACAATAGAAATATGCTCAGACATGAGATAATGGGAACCCAGTTCCAAGAGTGAAATTTTCAATGATATGAACAGGATCATGTCAAAAAGACCAAGAGTAGAGTTATAAGGAAAAAGAAAGATTGCATTATAATAATCTCTTCAGATTCTACTGGTGTTGTTCAAGACCTAGGATTTCCATGTTGCTGGGGGAAAAATTAGAAAGGAAGTGGCTGATCTTGGACCCTATCTTGATATAGCTACCCCACAATTGTCATTGCTCTGGGGCTGGGTTAGTGCATATTGATAAGCTGAGGGAATTAAAAGGACTCTACAAATCTAGGGCCCAGGCAAATTTGCTCTGGGATCCTTGTCTTTTCATAATATACAGGTTATATTCTCTTTCTAATTTCAAAGTGGACTGAACACTATGAAATCATCAGGAAAATTAGAATAGTGGAGACCACAGACTATTTCTTGCACAAGGAAGCCTAAAGCCAATGAGGATGAAATTATCAGCTCGATGGACCTATGTCAGTTTCTTTTCACCTAGAAAGCAGGAAAGGCAATCAGGATTACTTTGCAGAGAGAAAAGTGATTGATAAATCCATGATCATGGAATTTTCATAAATTTTGGGAGAGGCAAAATACTGGATTGCTGTTTAATCTTTAGAGAAATTATCTTGACTTTGTCTTCTGAAAAGTTAAGCTTCATCAAAAAGCATATGGCATTTAATTAATTATCAGTATTCCTAGATAAAGCATATCAAGCCAGGATTTCATATTAATAGTTTTAAAGTTTGGTGGAATCTAGCATAAATATTTAAGAAGAGTTCATATTGATTTTAAGAGAATGGAATCATTCTGATGATGATTTATAATCCACAGCAATAGCCATAAGGGGAAATGTATGAGAAGGAGACATTTGGCACTATTACTTAAACTAAGAAATTTTTACTTTAAATGAAATTTATGAAGATAATTATAGATTCATACACAGTTGTAAAAAAAATATACAAAGTGATCCCATATCCCATGCCCCTAGGATAACAACTCTCAGCAATATTGAAAGAAAAGGAATGTTCTCAATCTGATAAAAGTCATTTCAAACACCACCTGCTATCATACTTAATGAGGATAGACTGCATGTTTTCCCTGTTATATGGGAACAAAGAAAAAATGTGTGCCCCTACCACACTTATTCAACACAGGACTGGAAATTCCACTTGTAATAAGGCAATAAAATTTATCTAAATTGGAAAAGAAAAAGTAATACTGTGTCTATTCTCAGATAACGAGATGGTGAATATAGAAAAGCTTTGGGAGGCACACACTTACTTATTAAATAAGTACAACCAGGTTGCAGAACACAGGGTTAATATATAAAAATTACTTGTAATTCTATACTAGAAATGAACAATGTAAAAATTAAATTAAAAAAACAAACGATTCCTTTGCAAAAAAAATTCCTTTCCAATAGTATAAAAAATATACAAAACACTTGGAAACAAGTTTGATAAAAAGTTCAAAACTTATACTCTTAAAATTACAAAATATAGTTGAAAGAAATTAAAGGTCTAAAATAATTGGAGAAATATCCCCTGCTCACGGATCAGAAGACTTAGCATTGTGAAGATAGCAATACTCCTCCAACTTATCTATAGTTTAAATGCAGTTCTCATCAGCATCCCAGCTGACTTCTCTACAGATACTAACTGATTTTAAATTCACATGGAATCACAAGGGTCCCAGAACAGTCTTGGGGAGAAAAATAAGAGGAGTCAGACTTCTTGATTTCGGAAGTATAGACATTTTAACAATGTTGATTCCTCCCAGCCAGGAACATGGTCTGCTCTTCCATTTGTTAGTGTCTTCTGCTATTTCTTTTCTTAGGGTTTCGTAATTCTCTTTGTAGAGGTCCCTCACCTCTTTTGTTAGGTATATTCCTAGGTATTTAATTTCCTTTGAAGCTACTGTCAAGGGAATTGTGTTTCTGGTTAGTTTCTCAACTTGGCTTTGTTGGCATATACAAAGGCTACTGATTTATGGACATTGATTTTGTACCCTGAGACGTTACTGATTTTCTTGATCACTTCCAGGACTCTTTGTGGTTGAGTCTTTGGGGTTCTCTAAGTATAAAGTTATATCATCCGCAAAGAGCAAGAGTTTGACCTCTTTTGCCCCCATTTGGATGCCCACAGGAGAGAGAACCCTTCTGTAAATGGTGCATCCAAGGGATCTAGGTTGCTTGTTCCTTGTGAGGCCTGATGATCTGAGGTGGAGCTGGGGCTGTGACGCCACTGCTGGGGCATGGCTGTAAACACAAGATTGGAAAATCTAGTTGTAGGAAAACAAGCTCAGGGCTCCCATGGATGCTCCACTATGGTGAGTTGTATAATCATTTCATCATATATCCCAATGTAATAATAATAGAAATAAAGTGCAGAATAAATGTAAAAAAAAAAAATGGAGCATGGATTAGTTGAACAGACTGCATCTCCTAGACCTGCTGCCTGTGCCTCCCACAGCTGTCTGGTTTTGTTTACTGCCATTCCTAATCTCCCTAGAGATTTGTCATCATTTTTAACAAAAACAGAAATGAAACAATTATTGCTCAATAAGTGAATCTTTGAAAGTATTTTGAAGCCCAAGATTCATAATTGAAAATTATTAACAGGAGACACTGAATAGTGAAAATGTTTCAACTTCTTATCTAGTTTAGCAAGGTCAAATGCGTTTTCCAAGGTTGTCCAACTAGTTAAAAAAAGGAGGCAGTATTAAATCCCAAATTTCTAGCTTAAACCTGTCATATTTCCCACTATATTAATGCTGTCCTCAGAGGGACAGCATCAAACGCTTGTTGCATAAGGGGCATGAAAGCCATTGTCAGTGGATGGAGGTTTGTACCTGCCTCCAGCCCAAGGCTTGTGAGAGCTGTGTTTCCTGGCCTGCTCATGTTCCAGGGTGCTTTTCAGCCCACAGCACAGAAAGCTGGGAGGAAAAATGCTATTGCAGCATTTTTGACAGACCCCAAAAGGAAGCCTTGTTGTACTGTGATAATTGTGGTTCACAAGAAGTCCCTGAGGCGCTGTGAGTTCCCAGGATGGGGTCTGATGTATTAAAGAGTCATTATATTTAGAACAGTTTTAACATTCACTCTGTGTTAACATTCTAAGGTGACCACATGACAGCTCTCACACAGTTTGTTTAATTAGACTTTTAAGATTTCCAAAATGCAATTTAGTAGGGTCATATTATTTGTTATTATAGTTTATACTCACATCAGTTTTACTTTTACCCCATCAAGTCTTTACTGACTATTATGATATGGTTCTCATTGATTTCTTACATAATTGAACTACTCAAGAGCTTTAAAACACAATTAATTCATAGATTACGCATTGACTAAATGAATTCATTGAGCACCTAGTAAGTATCAGAGTTGTGTTAGAAACCAGGGAAATATTGGTGAAAAAAAATTAACTGTAACAAGGGTACATGTGAGACTTAGTAAATGTAGAATATAAATGTCTTAACACAATAACTAAGAAAATGCCAGGAAGGCTGTGTTAACCAGTGTGATGAAAATATGTCAAATGGTCTATAAAACCAGTGTATGGTGCCCCATGATCACATTAATGTACACAGCTATGATTTAATAATAAAATAAAATTAACTGTAAAGCTTAGAGAATATAAAACTAACAGTATAAATAAATACAGAATTACAGTTGTGATAATTGTGGTCCAGGGAGGGTAGGACTGAATCATAGTTTATTAAAAGCAGATTTGGTGAAATTGGGAATAACAGTAAAGGATTTCTTGAGGAAAGAATAATTAAGCAGAATTCTGAAGAAATAGCCTTTAGGTAAGCAAAGAAGGCAGAGAAGAAGCTTCCAGGCAGAAGAACAGTGTGTACAACGTCCCCATGGCATGAGTGTGGTTTGATGAACTGAAGGCCTTTGGTGCTGGAGAGCAGAGAGGGTTGGAAGCTGCCGCAGGACTCGCCCTGGAGTTAGGAGCACGTCGGAAATGATTTCCAGGCAGTGTCAGGCATTGGGTTTTATTCTGAGAACAGCTGAAAGCATTGAAGGAAATGGAGTGATCAGGTTTTATGTTTCAGGAAATCATCTGACATCGTTGTGAAGAACTGGAAAGAGACTTTGAGGCTTAGTGAGATGTTTTAGAAATGGGGATGTTAATTATTAGAGCTTGAACTCTCCGTAGGAGTGAGATCTCTCTCGATAGGGAAAATATGGTTCATGAGGCAGGCAAAAGAAATCTTAGCTATACAGTAGTCTGTGGCCCCCTGATGCTTAACAGGAACTGATAAAATCTTATTGCTTAGAACTTAATTTCTATTGTTTGGTTTTGGTGTTGTTTCAAGGTATCCCATGAGCAGCAATGGCATGGAATTCATGAAAGATACACAGAGATGTGTGCAGTGATGCAGAACTCTGAGGGGTGGATGGGGGTGGCGGGAGGACTTTCTCTTGCACGAATCTCATCTTGAAGTCCTACTGCAGGAGGTGGCCTCACCCTGGCTGTGGGCTGCTACTGACCACCGTGGGGATGCTGTTTATGTTCGATACTCGTGCTTTTGGGTATACATTGGTTTTTCAGAATTAAACTAAAATAATTTATAGTTTATGATTTAATTTGACAAAAGTTAATCATCTCATCGCTTGTTTTGTCAAATGCTAAAAAGAAAAACTGCCAACCATTTCTGAATGGGTATCTAGCAGATAAATGAGTTAAAAGATTATCTTATTTCAAACCAAACTTAAGTTCAGTAGAAATAATTTTTAAGAAATTGATTTTTTAGGTGGCGCCTGTGGCTCAATTGGCAGGGCACCGGCCACATACACCGAGGGTGGCAGGTTCGAACCCGGTCCTGGCCAGCTAAACAACAATGACAATTGCAAAATAAAGGAAGAAAGAATAGCTATTTGGGAGGCACTGAGGCAAGAGAATGGCTTAAGCCAGGACTTAGAGGTTATTGTGAGCTGTGACAGCATTCTACCCAGGGCGACAGCTTGAAATTCTGTCTAAAAAAAAGAAAAAATTAACTTTTTAGTAGTTTTGCTGGAAAATATAATTTGAATGATTTTTTTACAATTTTGATCCTATTGGCTGTTATGGTATGTTTCTATAAATTGCTGATTTGCATATGCAATTTGGTATAACTTATTTAAGCATATATGTTATATTTGAATTTACTCAACATTTTAAAGTTGTTTTAAAGTTAAGTTAAATGAAGTTAAATGTTGACAGCTTTAGAACTTTTAATTCTCTTTTTAACTTGAAAACTTTACCCCATCCTTCTTAATCCTTCCTGAGTAAACCACAGTTGTAGAATCTATCAGTGGTATTAACATTTCATGGGTGGGGCAATTAGAAAAAAGATGGAAAAATGCTTCTTGAGTAGTGACAATAAAGAAAAGATTGATAAACACTTCTCTAGTAATGGAAGTAGAAACACAAAGCAATGGGCAATTACCCAGATTTTTTAGAGGTAAATTACTAGGGCTCAGTGGTGAATGTGATTTGAGAGCTGGAAAAGGGAAAGTGTTAATAGGACTGCAGGTCTGACTTCAGCAACAAGGCTGGAGGCTCTGCCAGCCGCCGAGATGAGGAAGGCCTGGAAGGGCACCAGGAGTTTGCCATTTGCTTATTTATCTTGTAGGATACATTAGCGTGTATGTGTGTGTGTGTAGGTTATGGGTTTGTGTGCACATGTTTAATAAAAGGCTCTTGGACATGTTGACTTTTAGGTACCTGTGGGAGGCGGAATAAAGACCCCTTCAGTGTCCACACCTAATCCCTGGGACCTGCGAATAAATTATTTTATATGGCAAAGAGGAATTAAGGTCACAGATGGAACTAAGCTGTTAATCAACTGACCTTAAGATATTAATGGTAATCACTAGGAAAACTACTAGGAAAATAATTTAGAAGTAGATGGTAAAATACATCTACTATAAGGGAATTAAACTGTTACAATAGAAAGATATATTTAACAGAAAAGAAGGTGGTAATGGTAGGGTGGCACCTGTGGCTCAAAGGGATAGGGCGCAGGCCCCATATGCCGGAGGTGGTGGGTTCAAACCCAGCTCCGGCCAAAAACTGCAAAAAAAAAAAAAAAAAAGAGTGGAAGGTGGTAATGGACAAACTGAGGATCAGAAAAGACACAACATACAGAAAATAGAAAAATAACAGACGTAAATACATGAATTGAGTTCTCTAGTTAAAAGACATATTGGTAGATGGATTTTTAAAATGTGACTCACTTATGCACTTTGTTCAAGAGACTCGCTTTGGGTCTAAAGGTGCAAATAGATTGAAAGAAAAATGATGGAAGAGACACCTACAAACATGACCAAGAGGAAGCTGCAGTGGCCGCACTCTTATTCTATAAATGGACTTAGCGGGACAAAGATGGACATTTTATAATTTTAAAAGTTCAATCCATCAGAAATATACAACAAATAAAGATGCATATGTCCCCATCTGAGACTTGATATGCATGAAGCAAAAGCTGACAAAATTGAACAAAGGAATAGACAATTCCACAATAGCTGGAGACTTCAGTGCCCCACTTGCCATAATCAATAGACTAGAAGGCAGAAAATCAGCAGGGAAGTGAACTTGAACAATGCTACAAACCAACTACGTGAGTTGGCTTCACAGACACCTATATAAGGCCCCACCTAACAACTGCAGGAGCATGCATTTTTCTTAATTCCTCATGGAACAGTCATCAAAATAGACCATATATTAGGCCATTAAACAAGTCCTAAAAATATAAAATAATCAAAATCATACAAAGTATGTCTTTTTGACCACAATGAAATGAAATTGAAAATCAAAAACAGAAGAAAATTTGGAAAATTCACACATATGTGAAAATTAAGCAATATACATCTAAGGAACCAATGATTCAGAGAAACCACAGCGGAAATTAGAAAATACTTTGGGATGAATGAAAGTGAGAACACAGCATAACTTAACATGGGATACAATGAAATCAGTGATCAGAGGGAAATTTACAACTGTAGAAACTGTATCTTTAAAAAAGTAATATCTTAAAGAAATAACCCAAATTTATAGCGTAATGAATCAGAAAAAGAAGAGCAAACTTAACCCAAAGAAAGGACAAGGAAGTGAGAAAGATTAGAGCTAAAATAAGCAAAGGAAGAAAAATAATACAGAAAATCAATGAAAGCAAATGTTGGTTCTTTGAGATCAACAAAATTGATAAATATTTAACTGGATTGACCCAATAAAAAGAGAGAGAAGACTCTCTCTCTTTAGGAGACTAAAATCAGGAAAGAAAAGGGAGGGGAGGAGACATTACTACTAACCTTACAGAAGTAAAAAGGGTGTTAATGAAATACTGTAAATAATGGTACGCCAACAAATTAGATTACCTAGATTAAAATGGACAAATTATGGCTTGGTGCCTGTAGCACAATGGTTAGGATGCCAGCCACAAGCACAGGGGCTGGTGGGTTCGAACCTGGCCCAGATCTGCTAAACAACAATGACAACAATAACAAAAAAATAGCCAGGCATTGTGGCAGGCGCCTGTCGTCCCAGCTACTCAGGAGGCTGAGGCAAGAGAATCATTTAAGCCCAAGAGTTAGAGATTGCTGTGAGCTGTGACACCACAGCACTCTACTGAGGGCAACAGAGTGAGACTCTGTCTCAAAAAAATAAAAAAAAAAAAGGACAAATTCTTAGAAAAACAAAAACTGACAACACTGAATGGTTATAAGTCTGAATTGATTTTGTATTTCTTCTTGAGTCAATTCAGACCTGTAACAAGTAGTGAGATTGAATCAGTAATTAAAAGTCTCCCATGAAAGAAAATGCCAAGACCAGGTGGCTTCCCTGGTGAATTCTACCAACACCTAAAAAATTAGCAGCAATCCGTCACAAACTCTTTTAAAAAACAGAAGAGAAAGGAATACTTCCTAACACATTCTGTGAGGCCACTATTAACCCTGATACCAGAGCCAGACAAAAAGATCAAGGAAAAGAAAGCTACAGACCAATATCCCTGGAGAATGAACACTAGTAAACAGAATCCAAAAACATAAAAGGCATTATATACTAAGACCATGTGAGAGTTACTCCAGGAATCCAAGGTTGGTTCAACATAAAAAATGAATCAATGTAATATAGAATATTATAGAATAAAGAAAAAAATCATTTTAATAGAGGCAGAAAAAGCTTTTTACCATACGCAACAACCTTACAGAATAAAAATTTCCAACAAAGTAGAATGGAACTTCCTCAAACTAATAAAGGACATCTATGAAAAACCCTCAGCTGACATACTTATGAACAAGTGAAAGATCTTAGATCGGGAAAGCCAAGGATATCTGGTCTTACCAGTTGTTATTCAGTAGGAAAAAAAAAGTATTCAGATTGAGAAGGAAGAAGTAAATTTATCTCCACTTGTAAATGGCACGATCAGGTACATAGAAAACCCTAAAGAATCCATACCAAAAAAGCTATTAGGGCTAATAAATTCAGCACGTTTGCACGGTCTGTGTACAAAAGTGAGTTGTGATTATATACATTAGCAATCCAAAAATGAAATTAAGAAAACATTTCCACTTGCAGTAGCATAAAAATAGAAAAATACATAGGAATAAACTTAACCAAATAGTTGGAAGACTTGTGCAGTGAAAACTACAAGACATTGCTGAAAGGAATTAGGTGTAAATAAATGGAAAGACACCAGGCTCTGGGGTTAGAAGCTTAATACTATTAAGATGGCAACACATCTCCAATTAATTGTATTGTAATTACAGATACAATGCAATCTCTATCAAAATTCCAACTCCCTTTTCTTTTGGAAATGGACAAGGTGAATCTAAAATTCACATGGAATGCAGAGGAGCCCAGAGCAGTCCAAATAATTTTGAGAAAGGACAAAGTTGGGGAATGCATATTTTGATCTTCAATTTTACCTCAAAGAAACAGTAGTTCAAATGGTGAAATCATTGGGTGGTGTGGTCATTGGTTTTTTACAAGGGTAACAACATTCAATGAGGAAGAAATAATCTTTTCAACGAAGAAAAGATTGGACAAAAGATTGGTGCTGGATGGTGTGATACCCACTTGCAAAAGAATGAATTACTTAGAGAAGGGAAGTTTACTATGACATGTTTGTAAAATGCAAATAGACTAGACATCTCCCCTCACATTCTGATTTTAATAGAAGTCTTTCATTTTAGAGCATGGTAATTAAAAAATATCTGTTTTAAAGCTTAAAAGAAAAACAACAAAAAGGCCTAGAAAAAAAGCTTTACCCCTCTCCTTTTTATTTTGAGGTTAATAATCCTGCTCACTTTTCTATGTAGGATTACCAGATTTTATAGCTCCATTACCAATGGTGTAAACATTCAAATGGGAGTGTTGAATATTGAGAAAGTGAGATCTTTTTTGAGGAGGCAGACAGTGAAATAAGACATAAGGGCTGACTCTGGGCGGAGACAGGGGACTCCTGCCAAACTCCTTTCCTGCCTGTGACAGTCCACAAATATGTGTGTGGTTGTAACGAGCTTCCCGGAGGCCCTATTCCATTCCAGAGGCTGATAAAAAAATGTGACCATTTTACTACAAATGGAAATCTCAGAGTATATGAAGCGTAGCAGCCAGGAGAGCGTCCTGGGGAAATAACCCAGCAACAATCAGAATGTTAAAAACAAAGCAACCCGGTAACCAAAACATACCCCAGACAGACAGCGGAGCCAAGGAGAGAGGGAAGCACTCTGGGCGGAGTGAAAATGCGGCAGCAGAAGGTGGCAGCGTGGCCAGGCTGGCACGGGCTCACTCGTATCGAGCAGATGCCTCCTGTGCCAATGCTTCGCCAGCACCTAGGAGTTCAAACCTGAATAAGAAATAGTCCCTGTCTTCAACGACATATGGCATTATGTACTTTTTTTTTTTTTTTTTTTTTGTAGAGACAGAGTCTCACTTTATGGCCCTCAGTAGAGTGCCGTGGCCTCACACAGCTCACAGCAACCTCCAACTCCTGGGCTTAAGCGATTCTCTTGCCTCAGCCTCCCGATGTACTTTTAAGCCCCAGCAGTACAATGCGATAAATGCTAAGATAAGTCTTCTGCAGTGTGCTGTGGGGCACAGTAGAGTTGGGAAGTTTGGGGGCACATTTGAACGTCTTTTGGACTTTTGAGTGAACTGTTCATTTGGTAGGACAGAGACTGGAGCAGAGCCTCCCAATGGTGATAGACACAGGGATAGGTGTGGGGAGGAGCTGACATCTCAGGTTTGGAGAAAGCCACGCGTGTTAATGAAAACAAGTGCAGAGCCCCAGGGCGTGTGGATATTCAGGTGAGTGCACAGCTCTGGGGTGCTGGATGCCGGGAGAAGGAAACGGGAAGGAGGTAGAAGCAAGCCAGAAACAAGGCGAAAACGGCAAGCAGGAGCCCCTGGACGTGGCCCTCCAAAGTGAATGTTGAATCTGGAAAGGAGGGGTTCACTGGGTGTTCGTCAAAGCAGCGTGGAGCAGTGCTGGCAGGAAGTCATGAAAACTGAGGAAAGAGGAAGAGCTAGTAAAAGTATTTTCATGGCATTGTAAAGAGAAATCCAGCAAGCTTTGTATCTGAGCAGCACCCTGATGTGGGCTTCACGCAGCTGTTCCAGTAATCATTTTAGGCTCTGTTTCACGTGCTGAGCACTTTTCCATCATTCCGATGAGATCTGTGGTCAAACCCTGAGAAGCAGCAGGGTCTGTGAAGTACATAGACACTCTGAGCAGACACTATGAGCAGTTATCATGTGCAAGGTCCTCTGTGTACATGGTTTCACTTAAATCCCTCAAAAGCATTTAGGGAGTTACCGTTTTTTAGTTTAAGAGTCAAAGGAATGGTAAAAGTGAGGTAGGAGTTTAGTGCCTACTAAACTCAACTGTTAGCACTTTGATTTTATAGGCTCAGCCTTTGATTTCTCATGTTTATGAATCTTCCAGGTTTTGGAAAGCCTGGGGCACTGGCCATCTGGAATCCACCAGGGTATATCTTTTAGGATCTCCCCCACCTTGTCTTGCAACCTGCATTATGGGAACATCCCTCCACCATCACCCCCCCACCCCATCACAGCTACCTGTCACTGGAACTTCTAGCTCACCACTTAGCTGATCTGTCTTTTGCTAGTCTCAGGGGATCCTCAAACGTCTTTCTTTATTTTTTTCTTTTGATCATAAACCCCAAAGATCACGTGTTATCTACCTAGAACCCAGGGGCAGATTTTAGTCTGCCTGGAAAGATGTACTGTAAGCAACTGGTTTGCATCATTTACCTGCCACTCATATTCTTCTTTCATATCAGGTTGAACTATATGAAACTTGCATTTTTGGATTTTAGAAAAATTGAGTGTCAGCTGTTTCATGTGGGCTCTCGGTGATCATGGACTGGATATTTGTGTTCCCCCAAATTTCAGATGTTAAAACCCTGTCCTCCCAAGGGTATCATATCAGCAGTTGGGGCTGTTGAGAGGTATTAAGATAAGATGAGGTTCTAAGGGTGGGGCCCTCGTGAATGGGATCAGTGCCCTTCTAAGTGTCATGAGAGACTTGTCGCCCTTCTCTGCTCTTTACCAGGTGAGGACACAATGAGAAGCAGGCAGTCTGTAACTGTCAAGAGGGCCACACCAAAGCCTGGCCATGCTGGCATCCTGGTCTCAGGTTCCCACCTACAGAACTGTGAGAAACAAGTTTATGCTGTTTGTAAGCAACCCAGTATATGGTATTTTTTTATAGCAGCTTAAGCTGACTGATGTAAGCGTTGTGGAGCAAGTGATTGGAATACTGATTCTTGGTGCTTTTCTTCGATTTAATGTTTATGCAATTTTTGCATATTTTAGTTCCATTTCAAAAATTTTTATTTACATATTATTAAGATCAGTCTACTATTTTAATGTCTAGGAGAAGTGTTAATTTTTATAAAACAGGACCCCTAAATTGTGTATATTAATTGAGGCTCCTCTTAAAAGTGCTCTGTTGTTTAGAGGGTACATATCTAAGAAGCTGAGTTTTTACAGCGTGGTTTTTGAACTAGGATGCTATCGAGAATGGTCTTCTTTAGGCCACAAGTGGGTAGCTCCAGGCCCTTTCATTGATTTCTGTACTGCTGAATATGTTCCTTATGCAAAGTCACATCTGGAGCTAAACCTTAATCCGTTTCAATTTTCAAGCAACATGTGGATAAAACTATTTTCTTTAAATATCACAAACTTTGTGTTCATGTTGACATAAAATATTAAGATTAAATCACATAGCCAAGATGCCTACTTTTTATTTGGTTTGAAATTTCATTTAAATACTATCTTATTTCCTAGAAACTAAGTCTCTTAAATCAGAAAGTCTATTTTATGTTGTACTCTAAAATTGAGCTGTTAGATTTTAAAAGTTCACTAAACATGAACAGAATGTTAGCACCACCTTCGTATGATTCTGGGGTAGAATAAAAGAACTTCAAACCAGAAGGTCATTGAATTCAAATCCCAAGTCTTATAAAACAGCTCTTTAGGGATAAAGGTATAATGGTTAACGCAAATATTCCTTATACTTAAAAAACTTCTAACTCCTCTAACTTTAACTTCAATCTGTTTGTCCTAACTGTAATCTTTGGTTCCACTGGAAATATATATATATATATATATATATTTTTGAAATATATTTAATTCGCTTCCAATTAATAATCATTCCAATCTTTTAGGGCAAGTATGATTTCCCTTCTAAGGTCATCTTCCTTCTATGAGTTTGATATGCTGTTGGGAGTGGGGGCAACAAACAATATCCTTCCATTCCTACTTTTGCAAATTGGTATTGAATCTTGAAGGGAAGAAATAAAAGGAGTGAAATATCTGTAAAATATTCCAAAATCAAGTTATTAAAGAAATGATTTCTTATTAAGAAATTCAGAAAAATAATGCATTGGCAGGAGGAATGTGTAACTGGATGTGGAAATGGTCATTTGCTGAAAGTAAGGTGAATCTCTTTCATCAGAAGAAGGAAATGGTTGCACGTGGACTGGTAGTTGTAGGTAAATTCACAAGTGTCACAAGGACAGAGCTGTGAAAGCATACATATGCAGCTCTAGCCTGGAAAGTACGTGGGCTAGGTGAAGGCTGATGGGCTGCGACTTACCGGGATATGAATATGGCCTCTCTAATGGTTTGGGAATGGAGTCTTGTACCGGAATTTAAAATCCTTAGCAAATTGTTAAAACTGAGGGAGGGAGAAGCCTTGGTGATGGGCCCTGCTTGTTGAAATTTGTCACGGAGCAAATACAACTGGGTGAGTAAGATGAGATTCCAGAGGATAAGAGGAAGTGGGAGGGCAAACCTTGGCTTTCATGTCTGTCTGTGACCTTATTGTCAAGTGTCTAGGCAGGGAGCGTTAGACCTGGAAGCGACCTTGAGAATTTCTGCTTTTACCATCCCATTTTCAGATGACAAAGTGGAGCCCCGGAGAAAAGCTGACCCCAGTCTTGTGGGGGAAGAGGCGGTTTGTGTTTTTCCATCACCTCTTATGTTCTTTGTAGTTGTTGCTAAGGCACTATTATAATAAAAGGGATGCTGTGGTTGCCTGTAAATGCACACAAATACTGTCATTATGATTATTATTTTTACCGAGCATTTGTGAAGAAAGCTTTCACATCCACCCCAGCTGAAAGACTCAACTAATTCCCTAGAAGCCAGAGGATCAGACTCTAGATCAAACCTCTAACTGGCTTGATTTCCTCTTCCAGCTCCTGGCCTCCGGCTTTCTTAGTGGGAAATGATTATTGACCTCCCTCAACAAGGGCGTGGAGAGCGTGGGTTTTCTGATCCTCCCCTGGAAGTGGCGTGGAGCGTCTGGACTGTCACTCTTCTTTGTAAGGGAGAGGCCCAACTGCAAGAGAGAGAGGGTCAGGTACCTCCAAATCCTTGGATTTTCCTAGTTCCCCCTTTGTACGTTCTCAGTGTTGTGTGGTCAGCGGGGTGCTGAGGCAGACCCCTGATGAACACAGTGACAGTGCTCTTGTCAGCAGCAGTGCCTGGCTTCCAGCCAGTGGTCTCTCCTCTTTGCTTCTGGTGACAGGATCTTCCTGGGGCTACCCCTGTTGTAGTCAGAGCTCTTAAGCAGAAGCAGCAGCTCCATCAGAGCCTTCCACGTCCCACACTCAGCTCCTTGAGGGACAAGACAGCCCTCTGTTATTCTTTATGAAGACACCCATGGTCCAGTTCCTACTGAATCAAGCAGTGTGGATGCCCATGGCCCAGTTCCTATTGAATTGAGCAGTGTAGGTGACCCAGTTTCTACTTAATCTAGCAGAGTTTTCCACTCAGATGCCCAGGAAGTAATTGAATTACTGCAAGAACAAGTGAGTCAACATGTGCATGAAATATGTCTATAAGAAACAGTAATAGATATTGTGCTTTGTACCATGTACTGTGCCAAGCCCTTTGCATCCATTATCTCATTTAATCTTCACAAAATACTGAGGTCAGTGTAATGATCACCCCTATTATACAAAAAAATCAGCTTCAGAGAAGTTCAGCACATCACTTAAGATCATCAAACCCGGGAGGGGATAAATGGGTCTTCAGACCCAGCTTGTTTGAGCGCCTAAGTGTTATACAACTTACAATAGATTTTTGTTATTTTTATCTTTTCATTATTTTTCGACACTGAGAGTACTCAACTATCATTTGACTCGTCTGTGATATGGTATTTTTAACGAGTTCTTTCAAGATTCTTGCTCAAAGCTTTTTAAAAATGTGGTAGAGAAAAAAAAAAAAAAGAGTCTGTGAGTGAATGTAACATGATCTTTGCCCCTCCCCTGTCAGCAGCCCCCTGCTGTTCCCCAGGCAGGCCCCCCCCCCCACTGATCCCTCAAATCAAATGAGGAAAGGGACACCTCTCAAGAGTTTGAGTTACACTGAAGTCTTCAGTTCTGACACAAGCGATTGAAATAAATAAAACACAGTAAAATTAGAGTAATTGGCTGGCTATTTCTTTCATTTATTTATTCAAATAAATTTCTACTTACTCCCCCTACCACGCTTTGAGTTGGGGACTAGAGACACAGCCTTCCAACAGGAAATGACACTTGTCAATTGCAAGAAAATGTGACACCCGACTGGTTACTTTGCCTGTTAAAACTCCTTCATTTTTTTTTTTTTGTATTTATATTGTAGATACTCTCTATCAAAAGAAATTATTTAGCAAATGCAAAACTTAAGAAATACAAGTCATTTAGAATTTCGCTGTGGGAGAATCTTCAGGCCTTAACCTGGCCTGCACCTGAGCCCTCTGAAACCTCCCTCTCCACGGGTCACTCTACAGGGACCTTAGAGGCCATGGTCATTAGCTAAATCTCTGAATCTGGTCTAGTGCTTTACCGTGGGGGTGGGGGTTCTGCTTGGGCACAGAGTGGGGAATTACAGGGAAATTTCTCAAAAAGCCTTTTGTTCTTTCGATTCTAAAGAAAGCCTATGACTAATAGGTTTTGGGGGAATTCTATTTAAAATTTTTAGGTTAGAATTAGAAGACAAGGTAGGAGAAACTTAGGGAGCTTTGGGCTACCTGGAAATCAGCATTGCTGCCTCTAGTAATATGTCGCACATCTAGAAATTGGGTTTGGCCACTGCCTCTGGGCCCGGATGCATCTTCTCCAAGTCTACATTTTTTCACATTGCCTAATACCTTGGCAATGTTGAAGCCTGCTACCTGCTGGCAGACTTGCCTGCTGCTGTCTACTCAAGTTACCTGTCCTAGACTCTGAACAATCAGCCTCTGCCTGTTGGTTGTGTAGTGATGACTCTGTTCAGCCTGCCTTTTACCTGGTTGTTACCCTGTCTAATGAGCAACATTCTTCATTTTTCATTCATTTAACAAACATTTATTGAGTGTCAGGCACTGTTTTAGGAAGTGGAAATATTAATATAATAGTGAACAAAATTGAAAAAAAACAAACAAACTCAAAACAACAAAAAAGCCCTGCCTTCATGATGCTTCAAATTCTAATAGCTGTTAAATACCTGTAAACAGGATTGTCCCCTTATTAGCCACGGCTGGATACTTTCTCCTATAACTAAACATTCTACCTCTAGGTCCTAATTCTGTATAGGCTGCTGTTTCTGCTGTCCAACTGTAACGAAGGGAACCCTCCTCTTACAGAATACAGAGTGTTTTCAGAAGAAAGGAAATATGACCAGGAATGAGTTCCTGGGGGTAAAAAAGATCAGAGATAACAATTAGCATAAAATTAGAGCTCAACAATAAGTTGAAGCTTATAAAAATTCAAGGAACAATAAACACTTAAGAGTTTATTTTAAAAAGAGGAACAAGGAGGTAACAGGCTATTTGTTGGGTAGAGTCATGTCAGCAGTGATGTATTATAAGATTACTGGTGAAAGGACAAGTTCTTTAACCCCAGTTTTACTTCTGTCTCCTTGTGGAGTAGGGAGGGGAAGTAAGAATGAAGAGCCTCCTGAACGAGAGAAGAAGGCCCAAGTGGGAGAACCTAATTAAACTCTGAATAGTTTCCCAACTCTGATAAATTGCATACTCATGTTCTGTGGGAAATGTTCAGATTACACTGCTGATCTTATCTGCAGAGATAAAGTAGAAATGTAAGGAACAGTAGAAATGCCAGTAAGCAGGTGTGGGATGGTCCCTTCCCATTTTCAAGAAGTGGAAGAAGGGAGATTTTGCATAATACATACCAGTGACTGGTTATTTTTCTGGTATGTAAATTATGTATTAATACACAAGGCCCACAGACATTTCCACAGGCTGTGGCTGTGGTAGCCAGTAGTCTTGGTGTGCTGACTGCTATGCTGATCTTGGACACCAGGCCTCAGAAGTGGCATGGTCCTCTGGGGGCAAGTGTCCTCCTCATTTGCTCCAGGTCTTCACAGAGCTCATTGTCTAGACCCTGGGACAGGATGTGGCTATAATTTCTGTAGGAGGTAAATAGGCTGATTTCTCTTCGGGGTTCCCTGCTTCCATCCGGGCGCAGAGCTCCTGAGGGCTCATCAAGATCATGAAAGATGAAAGGAGCCTGGAGGTGCCTGACAGGGCAGAGTCATTGTGACCATTCCTGTGTGCAGTCAGGAGGCAGGACCAGCCCTGTGCACTGAGAGTCAGGATGCAAGACCAGCCCCGTGTGCAGGGAAAGAGTCAGCAGGCAGGACCAGCCCTGTGTGCAGAGTCAGGAGGCAGGACCAGCCCTGTGCGCTGAGAGTCAGTAGGCAGGACCAGCCCTGTGTGCAGGGAGTCAGTAGGCAGGACCAGCCCTATGTGCAGAGAGTCAGCAGACAGGACCAGCCTGTGTGCAGGGTGTCAGGAGTCAGGACTAGCCCTGTGCACCGACAGACAGCAGGCAGGACCAGCCCTGTGTTCGGAGAGTCAGCAGGTGGTTGAGACTGAGCCCTTCTAGCTCAGTTAGATCCTTTGAATACCTGATCTGCAGTTAGATTAGGAAACCTGGCTTGCTTGCTCTGTGGGATGAAGCTGCTTTTCCCTTCCCTCTTCCTAAATATGCTATCACCATTGTTAACATCTCACTACCCTATATTCCCCAATTACCCTGCCATTTCCTCTTTACCCAGTCTTGGGGGAGGGGGGTTGAGATTCTTCTACTCCTATTAGAATGTTGACACCTTTACGTTTTGCGTGTCTGCTTTGTGTTAGAGACCAACAAAAAGGTTTCCAGGAGTCAGAAAGTTGCTACCTTGACTCAGTCTGCCGTGGCATGTGAGTCAGTGTAGCCTCACTGACTCTCAGGCTCTTAGACTTTGTACATTAAGTTTGTGTAAGGTCTTGGGATTGTTCCCACAGTGTCATCTACCCTGTTTACTCCCAACCCAGGTCAGGGTCTCAGCAAACCCTGAGAAATTTCCACCTTCACATCTTCTGTTTCAGAACCTGTCTGGTGCTTGTACTGACCTGGATATAGCATGCTGGTGACCACTATGAACCCTCCATGAACCCTGTAACCTTTAAGGTCAATGTCTGTTTTCCTCAGGACCATGTGAACATATTTTTGTGTCATGTCTTTAATGGCAGAGATGGCAGTGGCTATTTGCTGCCACCCATCAATGTTGGATATGAGGACAGTCATGCCTTGGTAAGTGTCCTGGGTTGGTCCCAGAATGCTCAGTGGATACCAAAATCTTCAGATGTTCAGCACTCTTACATAAAATGGTGTAGTATTTGTATAAAACCTATGCACATCCTTCTGAATACTTTAAATCATCTCTAGATGACATATACTACCTAATATGGTATAAATGGTATGTAACTAAATAGTTGTTTACTGTATTATTTAGGAATAATGAAAAAAAGTCTGTGCATGTTCAGTACAGATGCAGCCATCCATTTTTTCTCCCTAAGTATTTTTGATCTGCAGTTGGTTGAATCCCTGGTTAGGGAAACCCCAGATAGGGAAGGCCAGCTGTATTTGCACATTGTGCTGGAATTTACCAGGCGTTATTAGAGATAAGGCAGTAGAATGTCCTCCTGTGAGAGAAGTGTTGGATTTTCTGAAAGTTTGTTTGGAAGCTTCTAGAGCAGGAGTGGACAGACCGGACATAGCCCATCTTTGTAAACACAGTTTCATTGCCATGCAGCCATGCCTGTTTTTGCACAAACTGCTGAGGTATCTTCATGCTACCACGGCACAGTTGAGAGGCTGACCTTACGGCCTAAAAATCTAAAAGTTTACTACGTGTCCCTTTATAGAAAACTTCACTGCTATGTAAAAAAAAATTGGGCACTAGACTTGTGCCTTGACTAAGCGTAGGTATGTCTAATGAACCAATTTTCAAAAAGCAGGTTTCCCAGATAGATCAGGAAACTGTTGTCCTCAGTGAGTGTCTGGTCCTTCACTAAAAATCCAACCTCCTGGCTCAGTGCCTGTGGCTCAAGACACTAAGGCACTAGCCACAGACGCCTGAGCTGGCAGTTTCGAATCCAGGCCAGGCCGGCCAAACAATAATGCCGGCTGCAACCAAAACAATAGCCGGGCGTTGTGGCAGGTGCCTGTAGTCCCAGCTACTTGGGAGGTGGAGGCAGGAGAATCGCTTGAGCCCAGGAGTTGGGGTTGCTGTGAACTGTGATGCCACGGCACTCCGCCCAGGGCGACAGCTTGAGGCTCTGTCTCAAAAAAAAAAAAAGAAAAAAAAAACTACTCGGGAGGCTGAGGTGGGAGAATCACTTAAGCCCAGGAGTTGGAGGTTGCTGTGAGCTGTGTGATGCCACGGCACTCTACCGAGGGCCATAAAGTGAGACTCTGTCTCTAAAAAAAAAAAAAAAAATCCAACCACCATTTCGTGAGCATTCACTGCATAACAAGCATTGGGAATATAAAGATAAATAATTGTCTGTAGAGGAACCACGGACAGAAGGCGATAGTTCCCAGGAGCACAGTGTTTGCTATGAGAGGAGTATGTCTTACATGAGGGCGGGTGGGGGGGCCGCGGCTTGCCAATGTGAACACCCAGGGCAGGCTGAATCCTGAAAGTGAACGGGAACCCCTGTGTTGATGGGGCCAGCTTTGGGCAGGGAGATCTGCTTCGGCAGGGGCATGGAGCGCGGGCTCAGCGTGAGAATACTATAAAGTGCAAAGTGGGAGATGGCAGGAGAAGCAGGTTGAAGCCAGTTCAAAGAAGGAATGTTTTGCCACACCGATGAATTTGAACCTAGTTGTAGAAGCCCAGGAGCACCCCTGAAACGTTTTAATTGCTGGAGTAAAACTGTCAGATTTGCAAATTATGTGAGCCCTTTTGGCAATGGTCTGAGTCAAAACAGGAAACAAGGAGTTTGGCTCAGGGGTTACGGACAAAATCCAACCAGGAAGAGGCCAGTGCCTGTGCCAGGGCAGTGGTGGTGCACAAGGGGAGGGATGTGTCTGAGAAACAGGAAGTAAAGTGGGACACTTCAGTCACTGGTGAGCTCCAGTGACACGAGGGTTGGTGTATCCAGACCTCCGCATAGATGTCTGGCGCGAGACCTAGATAACGATGTCATTAATTGCTGACATGGGGAAATCAGAACAGTCTGGAGTATGGAAAAGATGGAAGAAATTCAATTCTGAACTTGTCAGTATAAGGAACCTGGAGAGTATCTATTTGGAGATTCCCAGCAAGCAGTTATAGGCAGTCCCCAGGTTATGAATGAGACAGGTTACGTAGGTTTGTTCTTAAGTTGAATTTATATTTAAGTGGGAGCAGGTACATTTATTTACCTTTTACCTATAATAGCCTCTGTTCATCGCCCATGGGTCGAATGACAGTCAGATGTTTGTAATTCAGGGACTTACTGTAATATCCTATGTTCAACATAAATGTGAGTTGTGCATAAGTCAGACACTTGTAATTGCTGATATACATATGATTTTAAAACTTAGGGGGAAAAATGGAACAAACAGCCATCAATGTACAAGTAGTGATTAAAAATATGGAAGAAAAGCATGTGGGATTAGAAAATCATGAACCACCTGGAACCATCAAGAAACCCATTGTTTTCCACTGATGAACAGAAGAGAAGTAACTTATGAAGGACACCAAGAAAGAACTGTCACATAGTCAGGAAGAAGTCTCATTTTTCCCTAAATCACTTATAAAAACTCATTAAATATGGCCTGCATAAAAGGACGTTCAGGCAAACTGGAACTAGTTGAGTGCTCACATCTACATGCCCTGTGTCATCGTGGAGGGGAACACAGTAGAAAGAACTAAGACCATCCAGCATACCCACTGTATCAGTCAATGTCTTGGATAAAAGGCAGACCCTTTAAATGTTCGAATTATGTGAGGCTGAGAGAAATAGAAAATACATTAGATAGAAGAATTAGGACAGGAGAAGGTCTAGACTGGGGAGAGCCACAGATTCTAATAAAATAAAATTTACAAAGGATTAAATTTTCAGTACTATAAGTACAGGTTGGGAGTAATAGGAATTATTACTGATTATAAAAAGAAAAGAAAATATAAGGACTAGTTGACAGGGCGGCGTCTGTGGCTCAAGGAGTAGGGCGCCGGTCCCATGTGCTGGAGGTGGCGGGTTCAAACCCAGCCCCGGCCAAAAAAAAAAAAAAGAACTAGTTGACAGGTACTGATTGACTTAATGTGGGTCAACAGCATGAAGTGGCTGCCAAAAAGAGGTAGGATGAGTTTGGAATGATTTGATAGGACTGTATCACTGGAACTGTGGTTCTCAGACTATGGCTTAGAATTGTACAGGGTGATTTTCCTTCAAGTCACATTCCGTACGAGTTATATCAGAATCTCTGATGGCTGAGACACCTAGCCATCAGTGTTTTAGAAAACTTTCCATGTGAATTCAACATGAAGCCAAATTTGAGAACAAGTGAATAAAATCAGCACTGTTAAAGAATAAAATACTCAAAACAAGGGTGGCGCCTGTGGCTCAAGGAGTAGGGCGCCAGTCCCATATGCCAGAGGTGCTGGGTTCAAATCCAGCCCCGGCCAAAAACCACAAAAAAAAAAAAAAAAAAAAAAATACTCAAAACAAGCCAGGTGCGATGGCTCACACCTGTAATCCTAACACTCTGGAAGCCTGAGGCAGGTGGATTGCTTGAGCTCAGGAGTTCGAGAGAAGCCTGAGCAAAAATGACACCCTGTCTCTACTAAAAGTAGAAAAACTAGCCAGCAGTTGTGGCTGGTGCCTGTAGTCTCAGCTACTCTGAGAGGAGACTGAGAGGCAAGAGTATCACTTGAGCCCAGAGTTTGAGGTTGCTGTGCGCTATGATGCCATGGCACTCTACCCAGGTGACAAAGTGAGAATCTGTCTCAAAAAAAAAAAAAAAAAAAAAATACTTGTTAAAGACAGTAGGGCAGACTTTATTCAAGGCCAGAGTATTTGGTGATAGGCATAGGGACCACTGCAATGGAGTCTAGCAGCAAGGGAGAGAGATTGGGCTCTACTTTAGCTCCAGTAAGGACATTATTGGGTGTTGATAGCCAAGTAACATGGTGGGATCCTTGGGTAGAAGACTACTAAAAGGAAACATCAAGGGTAAGGGGATTTAGGGCCAAACTGACTTGATGGGGTTATTGCTGAAGGCAGACTAGGGTGATAAGGTATCAGGGTCCTCAGATCCTATGGGTGTGGGACTTGGGATTCTTCCTCAAACTAGATTCTATAAGGAACCACATTCAGGCTTACTCAAGCAGAGGACTCAGAGAAGCCTGACTTAAGGTTGGGTCAAAGGAGAGTCTTTGTGAAGAATAAGAAATGGAATAATGGCTCTTTTTGGTTTTTTGTTTATTTGTTTGAGACAGAGTCTTACTCTGCCACCTGGGCTAGAGTGCCATGGCATCATCATAGCCCACAGCAACCTCACACTCTTGGGGTCAGGTGATCCTTCTGCCTCAGCCTCCCAAGTAGTTGGGACTACAGGTGTCCACCACAACACCTGGCTAGTTTTTTCTATTTTTAGTAGAGACAGGGTCTTGCTCTTTCTCAGGCTGGTCTTGAACTCCTGAGCTCAAGCAATCCACCTGCCTCAGCCTGCCAGAGTGCTGGGATTACAGGCATAATGCCGGAATAATGTTTTTTAATGAGAAAAAAAAATGGCTCTCCTTTACTTTTAAGGTTCTTTGGCTGGGCTACAAATTAAATTGACATAAGACAGATTAAAAGGAGACAATCATACTTAATTACGTATGTATACACGGGAGTCCTACAAAATATGAAATTCAAAAAAAATGGTTGACACTTATTATCCTGAGCTATAGAAAAGATATAGGGGCCTAGGTTTCTGGGGGCTGGTGGCAACACAAGTTATGGGAGGGTCAGGGAGGAAATATGTGGCAACTAAGGGCTCTTGTTTGCAGATAAAAAGTCTCTCGGGTAATAAAAATTGTCTGGAGCAGCCTTCTTCCTGATACAGATATTTTAGCAATGTAGGTTTTCTTTATAGATGTAAATTTCTTTTATAAAAGGACAGCTTTTCAGAGCTACTCCTGTGTCTGCAGTTTCTCAGAATAACCAGCTCAAAATATGCCAGAGAAGTGTATTTCGGGGGTGGCATATTCTGATCTCTTCCAGTTGTATTTTGAGGTGGTATATCCTGAGCCCCAACAGTTTTAGCTAGGGCCAGGATACCTTAGATCTTCTGGGAATAGTGATTTTCAAAATACACACAGCAGAGTACTTCCTTCCCAAGGTTCTGGCAATCATTTTGGTTGGGCTTCTGATACACCATCCTGTTCCACATGGGTTGAGAACCACTGGTGTAGACTCACTCCACTCGGCACTGTCCAGACCATACCTAATGGCTTTGAGTTTGTTGCGGCTGCCTCTCTTTTAAATGGCTGCAAAGGCTAGGCAAGGTGGCTCATGCCTGTAATCCTAGCACTCTGGGGACCTGAGGCAGGTGAATTGCTTCAGCTCAGAAGTTTAAGACCAGACTAAGCAAGAGCAAGACCTCTCATCTCTGGCTCAGGGCCTGTAGCTCAGCGGCTAGGGCACCAGCTACAGACATCAAGGCTGGTGGGTTTGAATCCAACCCAGGCCTGCCAAACAATAATGATAACCACAACCAAAAAATAGTTGGGCATTGTGGCGGGCACCTGTAGTCCCAGCTACTTGGGAGGCTGAAGCAAGAGAATTGCTTAAGCCCAAGGGTTTGAGGTTACTGAGAGCTGTGATGCCATGACACTCTACCTGGGGTGACAGCTTGAAGCTCTGTCTCTCTCTCTCTCTCAGAAACACACACACACACACACACACACAAAAGACCCCCATCTCTACTAAAAAATATTAGAAAAAACTAGCCAGGCATTGTGGTGGGTGCCTGTAGTCCTAGCTACTTGGGAGACTGAGGTAAGAGGATCACTTCAACCTAAGAGTTTGAGGTTGCTGTGAGCTATGACACCATGGCACTCTACCCAGGGTTACAGAGTGAGACTCTGTCTCAAAAAAAAAAAAAAAAGTGAAAAAGAAAACACAACATACCAACATTTGTGGGATACATTTAAGGTAGTATTTACAGAGAAGATTTTTAGCACTAAACATCCATGTTAGAAAAGAAGAATGGTCTCAAATCATTGTAAAGATTCAGAATTGCCAAAACAATTTTTAAAAAGAACAAAGATGGAGAATTCACACTATGTGGTTTCAAGACTTAATATAAAGCTACAGTAATCAAAACTCTGGTATGACACCAAAAACCATGGGAAAACTCCTTTGGCCCCTGAAGCCTCCCTGAAAATCAACTGACAAAAGGCAGAATCAAATGAGAAACAGCGTACAAAATTTATTTTAACATGTATAACACGGAAATCGCAGGAGAAAGATTACCCAGGAATCCAGTGGGTTACAGATATATATCCTTTTTCAGAGGAGAAAAAGATAAGGAATGTGGGTGATTTTTATCCTTCTTCATAGGATAAAAAGATAAGGAATGTGGATGATTTTAAGGGGGATAGTAAATGATTTTAGGGGAATTCACTGAACTTGGAGAACATGTAATGACCTGAGATAAAGTCTGTTTGGCTTGCAGGGCAGTGTGACAGAAGTCTGTCCACTGGTGTTGACAGACTTTGGTCTTTCTGCCTGTGATATGAGTTAAGTTTATGAAGACTTAGGGAAAGCAGTTGTGGGTTTTTTGGTCAGGTCTGCGTACGAGGTAGATTTAGGAACTTCAGATAACAACTTCATCCTGTGCTTTGGGAGAGGCAGAGGATTTAGACATGGGATGTGGAGGACACATCAGGGAGATTCTGAGGCTGCTTCTTCAGTCCAATGTGTCAAAGTGCTGTATTTTGGGGTATCAATTTCTAAGCCCTGTCTGAAACTTCCCTAGAAGTTTTACCCACTAACAGCTGAGTTGGTTTGGGGGAGAAAATAAACTTATTAGCTGGATGGCAAAGGGTCTCATTATTCCAGCCTCTCATTTCTGGGTATAGTTTATTCCAATTAAATAGTTGCATCTCAATTTTGTCGATGGCATTGCATGTGGGCTCTTAGAGCTGAGCCTGTACATATGATGAGGCAAACAGGTCTTTATACGAGGAGTTTCTATGGAAACAGAAGGATAAAAGTCACTTCCTAGAGAACTCTACAAGCTCACCCTTCTAGAGTCTGGAGGGCAGTCAGCAGAGATAGTGGCAATCTGACATATTTTATTGGATTATAATTTGTGTGTGTAGTTTTTCCAAAGATAAACTGTTACAGGGATTTTTTTTCTTCAAAGCCAAGCTGACTAGCTACAGCTTGTAAGGCCTCAGGAAAAAGTTTCAGTGAGTTAAAGTGAGAAAAATGAGAAAAAAAATTTGTGAATGCTGGTTTGGAGATTTGCAACCATCAAAGAATTCATGATTCAGTTCAAAATGTTTAGCAGGTAATAAAAACTCAAAAACAATGGATAGGGCTAGAATCTAATAACAGCTGCCTTGTTATGTTTTCTTCTGAAAGATAATTTTTTCTGTCTTTGGTATCTCATTTCTACCAAAGACTAGTTTATTTGTAAAATTAGTTTCATTAACTTGGCCTAATTATTTACATAAAGCTTAGTGAGGATAGTGATTTATCATATAGGCTTTTTTTTTAAGTTAGCCTTGCTGGAACTTTTCATAAGGAATTCAGATTAGGCTTTTTAAAACCTCTTGTGGCAAGGAAGCCAAGCCAAGGATTTGACTCACCCTCGGGCTGTGTCTGTAACACCTGTGCAAATTGGTGAATTCCTTTCTTCTCAAAGCCCCCAAATAATTTGAGGTCCCTGGTCCTGTTAAAAGTGACGTTCTTGACTTACTGTAAGGCAACCATGTATTCAAGGCATCCCTCCAGTTTTCCAAGGGCCTCTACTTGCTTCATAATGTCAACCTCAATTTCTTAAAGCTGTCTTATCATATCTGAAAACATTCCAGTCAAAAGTTTGGTAAAATAAATAATGTTTCCAGTTGTGTTCTGTTCTGAGAGTAGTAAAAATTATTATTGCACATGTGCAAAGAACTGTATTACCATAAAATAAAAATATTCATGAATACTTTCTGAATTCTAGGGTGATCAGGCAGAGAGAAAGGCAAATGTTTCAGTTTTGGTCACAAAGTATATATTACCCAATTATTATAAAACTTAAAAGAAAAAAGTTTTCTTAATTCTTGAAAATAAAACATGAAGAATTAGCAATGTTTCAAACAAAAGGTTGTAAAATATTATTTTAGGCTAATGTAATTAATTCTTATGCTGCTTGATATTAGGTTAGCAATTTTGTGAGTCCATTTTTTTCCGTTAGAATTCTAGAAATTTTGACCAAGTCCAAGGATATGTGTGCACTCCCAAAGTTGTCAGAATACTGTATCAGAATTCTTTCTGTCCTTTCTGTGAACCTCATTGGAGATACAATACTTTAAGATTTGAAGAGTTTTCAGGGGGAAAAAAGCAATAATAAAGCAATAAATTTTAGACAGCAACATGTAAAATAGCCATGGTTAAAGAGGAAACTGACAAGGAAATTTAGTTATTTTCTGGGGCCTACAACAACTTGGTTTGAGAGTCGTAATTAGGACTGATAACATATACCAGAACATATCAGAATTTTTTTGACTCTCAGTTTTGAAACACATATGTCAATAGCGTACCCATACAAATATAACTATAAACAATGTTAAATGTCATTTATTATTTGAAAATGCCTCCCCTATAATTTAACATATCAAATAAGCCTATTTGTTATTTCTCTTTTGGATGTTTTGGGGCCCTTTTGTGTGTGTCCCTCACAACACCCAGCTATTTTTTTGTTGCAGTTGCCATTGTTGTTTAGCAGGCTCGGGCTGGGTTCAAACCTGCCAGCCTAGATGTATGTGGCTGGCACCCTAACTACTGACCTATGGGTGGCGAGCCAATTTTAACTCGTATTAGCCCTAATTTTTAATGAAAAACCAAGGAAGTTAACAATTTTGAACACCACCATTGAGAAAATGAAAAGATAATTCACAGGCTGAGAAAAAATATTTGTAAATTATATTTTTGATAGAGGGCTTATCTAGAATGTATATTGGGCACTCTCCAAACTCAATAATAAAACAACACCACAAGAGAAAACAGGTGAAAGATTTGACAGACCCTTTACCAAAGAAGTTAAGTGAATGGCTAACAAACACATAACAAGATACTCAACATCATTGGGTCATTGGGGCTTTAAGGTCCACTTAAACCACAATGGAGCACCACTACATACCTATCGAGATGGCCAAAACAAAAAAGACTGACCCCATCAGGTGGTGGGGAGGATATGGAGGACCTGGAACTCTCACATACTATGTACATAAAATGGTGCAACCACTTTGGAAAATAGTTAGGCAGCTTCTTAAAAAGTTAAACCTAAACCTACCACAGATTCATAGTTTCCTCTTCTTTATTCAAGATAAAAGAAAGCATATTTCCATCTAGAGATGTGTATATGGATGTTTATAGCAGCTTTATCTGCAGTGTCCAGCACTAGGTGAACCACAGTCTAGGCACACAGCAAACTACTCTTAGCCAATCAGAAGGAATGAACTATTGATCTATACGGAGACATTGGTGAACCTCAATGTAATTATGCTGATTGAAAACCCCACACAAACAATGGTACATGCTGCGTCATTTCATGTATATGCTTTTTTAAAAAAATGCAAACCTATCTACAGTGACAGAACACAGCTAAGCAGTTACTTCAGAATGGAGGGATGGGAAAGATATTACAAAGATTTCTAGGGGAGCTTTCTCCCACCCCCTTAGATGCTATAGCTGGAATTAAACGGACGTAAGACAAATTGGCAGGGGAAAAGCATGCAAATTGTATTTAATATATTTATATGCAGGTAGAGTTTTTTTTTTTTTTTTTTTTTTTTGTAGAGACAGAGTTTCACTTTATGGCCCTTGGTAGAGTGCCGTGGCTTCACACAGCTCACAGCAACCTCCAACTCCTGGGCTTAAGCGATTCTCTTGCCTCAGACTCCCGAGTAGCTGGGACTACAGGCGCCCGCCACAACGCCCGGCTATTTTTTGGTTGCAGTTTGGCCGGGGCCGGGTTTGAACCCGCCACCCTCGGTATATGGGGCCGACACCTTACCGACTGAGCCACAGGTGCTGCCTGCAGGTAGAGTTTTAAAAAGGAAAATGAAGACCCAAAGAAACCATTAGGTCCAAAAGCTTATATACCTTTTCTATACAAAGAATGATAATTTTAAGGATGTGAGAAAACAAGGAGGCTTGAACTTGAGTCTGAAGTGTGGGACCACGTCTGGGAAGTACGCAGGGAATCTCGTGGAGATGCGGGCTGTTTTGGCAGGCTTGTTTCTATAGGTCTGTTTCAGCTCCCAGTCTTTGATGGTAAGAACAATCTTTCCTGGTACAGAGAAGCCTTCTTCAGGGGAAATTTTATGACCTGATTTTAGGTAGAAAGGGGGTGCCCAGAAAGCCCAGCTGGCATCTGATGTTTCTTAAGGGACTTCAGCACAAAATAACATGTCCAGGCTGCATATTTGGGGTGGCATATTCCGAACACCTTCAGACTCAGGAAGATATGTTCGTTTTCTTGAATGTGGTGACGGTTTCATGGGAGTGTCAGACTTATCGAACTGTATGCTTCAAATATCTGCAGTTGATGGGGTGTCGATTATACCTTGAGGAAGAAAAGAAAAGTTTAATCTGAGGAATAGGAGATCAGGCCCACAGAGAAGCTGCAGTGGGGCAGCATCCCAGCCCCCTCCCGGAGGGGAACTCAGTAATCACTGCTTGAAGCTACTCCTGTAGTTCAGCCATGTGTAGCCAGTCACTAGTCAATATCATTCCTGTAAACTGATGAGAATTCCTGAAAAACTGCTTTTAGAATCACCCTTCTCCTGGTTTGTCTTCTTTAAAAATGGAACCTCTCCTTTGTTCTAGGGCGCACTCTCAGGACCCCAGGCTGCAGTCCTCAACACTGGCCCAAATTCAATCTGCGTTAATCTTGCCTCAGTCTCCTTGTTAGGTTGACAGTCTCACTCACCATTGTTTTTTTATTATTTTTTTATTGTTAAATCATAGCTGTGTACATTAGTGCAATCAAGGGGTATAATGTGCTGGTTTCATATACAATCTGAAATATTCTCATCAAACTGTTCAATGTAGCCTTCATGGCATTTTCTTAGTGTATGTAGACATTTGTATTCTGCATTTAGTAGGTTTCGCCTGTACCCATTCTAAGATGCACCGTAGGTATGGCCCCACCCATTACCCTCCCTCCACCCTGACTTATCCCCTCCCTTCCCCTTCCTTGGCCCTTTCCCCATATTCTTGTGCTATAGTTGGGTTATAGCCTTCATATGAAAGCTGTAAATTAGCTTCATAGTAGGGCTGAGTAACTGGATACTTTTTCTTCCATTCTTGAGATACTTTGCTAAGAAGAATATGTTCCAGCTCCATCGATGTAAGCATGAAAGAGGTAAAGTCTCCATCTTTCTTTAAGGCTGCATAATATTCCATGGTGTACATGTACCACGATTTGCTAGTCCATTCGTGGGTCAATGGGCACTTGGGCGTCTTCCATGACTCAGCGATTATGAATTGGGCTGCAATAAACCTTCTGGTACAAATGTCTTTGTTATATTGTGATTTTTGGTTTTCTGGGTATATACCTAGTAAAGGAATTATAGGATAGAATGGCAGGTAGACTCTCACGGGATAAAAGATTTAAACTTAAGACATGAAACTATGAAAATACTTGAAGTACAGGGAAAACTCTTAAAGGAATCGGCCTGGGTGAATATTTTATGAGGAGGACTCCCCAGGCAATTGAAGCAGTATCAAAAATACATTACTGTGACCTGATCAAACTAAAAAGCTTCTGCACAGCCAAGAACATAGTAAGTAAAGCAAGCAGACAGCCCTCTGAATGGGAGAAAATATTTGCGGGTTATACCTCCGATAAAGGTTTAATAACCAGAATCCACAGAGAACTCAAACGTATTAGCAAGAAAAGAACAGGTGATCCCATCTCAGGGTGGGCAAAGGACTTGAAGAGAAACTTCTCTAAAGAAGACAGACGCACAATCTACAGACACATGAAAAAAAGCTCGTCATCCTTAAGCATCAGAGAAATGCAAATCAAAACTACTTTGAGATATCACCTAACCCCAGTAAGAGTAGCTCACATAACAAAATCCCCAAACCAGAGATGTTGGCGTGGATGCAGAGAGAAAAGGGCACACTTCTACACTGCTGGTGGGAATGCACACTAATCCGTTCCTTTTGGAAGGATGTTTGGACCATTGTTTTTTTAAAAGAACTAACTTTTGTTCTTTTTTTAAAAGAACAAAAGAGCATGCTCCTCTGAGTTCTTGCCTCAGGTTTCACACGTGGTTGTTTGGGGGGCTGTCAGGGCTCATTACCTTAACTGTTCAGCAACTTCTTTGGTGGCTGAGGAGAGCCTCCCAGCCATGCTCTCTCACTCAGGACTGACCCCGCCTCAGTCTGCAATGCTCTGTCCTTTCTCAGGGCAATGTCAGAAAGTACACACCTATGAGCCCCCAGGGTAGAGACCATCATCAACTTTGAGATCCTGGAATTAACTTACCCACTTGGTAAGTGTCAGATGTGTCTGTGGGTGCTGAAATGAACCGAATCAATTACGACTGTTAATTTACTAAAAGGTTTACTTTGGCCCAGAATTTTTTTTATGCAAATAGTGTTTTTTTCTTTGTGAGAGCTGAGATGGAATCAAGACTCATTCTATTAACTCCTTAAATAGATTCTTTTTCATTCAAAGAAGGGGTCAATAGGAGAGGCATAAGCTGTGAGTCTTGTCCCAGCAAAGAAAGCCACGTGGGCGGTCCCTTTATTCAGATAATGTTTTTCCCCCTCGGTGAGAATTGAACAGAGGTCAAAGAAAGCCTTATATATTCAATTCTTAAATTCTTTGGCTTCAAAGGAATGTTATAAGGAACCTGTAACTCAGGTAACTTTTGTTTTCAGATCCAAGTGCGTAGTCTCGATAGCAGGTAAATTACTCAAATTTCTGACCTTTTGTAAGTCCCTGACCAATGACACTAGCATGTTTTGGCAACTGTAGTTGAGTACCTAGAATATTGGCCTATAGCCTGCATCTCACCTGTCTGCACTGCAGACTCCTGACTCTAGTTTAGAAACCTGTGGTCGGGAGGGCTGTCTGGATCGCTGCCTAATCCTTACAACCCTGCTGGACTGCTCCTTACCTGTCTGACGGGCTCTCTTCACTCAGGGTCTACCAGCTGCTCCCCCATAACCAAACTTTGGCAGCTCAGGTTAAAGTTACCTTCTCAGTGATTCCTAAGCCTGCTTCAATTTACAATACAGTACAATGTAATTTCCTCCAGAAATTAAGTTTCATTTTATTCTTCATTACAGTATAAATTTTCCCCTAAGATCACCTGAGATTTTAAAAACACTATGCCTCCCCCCCACTAAACAGACCAGTTAAATTAGAGTCCCTCATGACCCCAGGCATCAGCGTGGTTGGGGGGCAGGTTGTTTAAACCTGCGTTCTGGTGTGCAGCCAGGTGAGAGTCACTGCCTGCTGGGTAGAAGGGCAGCGGCTTTTGTGTAGAAAGTCCACACTTTCTTTAACGTGTCTGGGAAAACTGAATTGCTTTTGTTTTACCTTCTACAGTTCTACAATTACATTTCCCCAAAGGCTAAGTTCTCTCATTGGTTATGTACAGGTCATGGCAGTTAGGGGAAAATTTATCCTGTAATTAAGAATAAAATGAAACTTAATTTCTGGAGGAATTTATATTGTACTGTATTGTAAATTACACTTTTCATTGGGAAATTATGAAATAAGATTTTGGCGTTGGGTAAAATAATGTAGTGTCTAATTTTAAAAATGACATAATTAAAAGATAATTAGCGGAATAGGTACTAATTTGGCTAATTGCAACAATTAAATGATTGCTTCCATAATGTAAATTACTTTTTTACCATAGTCAGCCATCTAAAATATTTTCTAAACATCAATTGGTATTTTAAACATTAGATCATTTTACATGTATGAGCAAGTGGCCTATATTTGGTTAGTGGACTGCTTGTGACCGATGTCCAATTGCACCAGACCGGTCGACCAAAACTGCCTCAGCCAAGCAGGTTGCTGGCCTACGCTCAGCCCCAGTGGGGGTGGGAGAAGGCTGCGCAGGTGCCCAGCCTCAGTGTTGCTGTGCTAGATGTTGTCTTTGCTCCAAAGAAAACTCTTGAGTCTCCGTTTCTCATCTATGTGCAGGGTATAATAAAACCGCCTCACTGGATTATCCCTACAATATGCATAGCATTAAAACTCTTAATATAATAAGACATAATAGTGATTTGCATTATTATTTTAAAAATACTTTTCTTTACACCTGCGCATTCTTATACTTCTCCTGCCCTTTAATTTGGCTGGCCGGAGAGAGGACCTGGGAGACATGGGGGCACGGGAAATTGGATTAGGTCACTGGATCCTGGAGGACAGCTGGGTGCTGCGAGATGGGTGGCAGGTGGGGGTGGGGCAGGTTTATCCATCAGAATTTTCCCTCCACTGGGGAGAGCTTGGGAAATGGGGCAAGCCTGAGTCTGTAGGGGAAGCTGTCCTGGAAGTTGGATTGAGGGAGAGAGCCTCGACTCCACAGAGCCAGCGGCATAGACCCAGACCCAGGATGCAAAGCCGGCAGATTTAACTGTGGAATCCAAACCAATAATCACTATTTCTACATGGATTTGAAGTCTGTTTTCTGCGGGTTGTGTTTTTGGTTTTTTGCAATGTTTGTAGTTAGAATTTTCCCTTTTTCTGACAATTGAAATTGAGCCAGATGCTCTGCATCCGAGCAGGGAAGAGTGAGGTAACTTACTGTTGACCACAGAACGCAGGGCTGGAAAGGCTCAGCTAGATTTGCACGTTTAAACTGTAGCTGTCATCTCCTGAGTTCAATAGAAGTGACTCGGGGGTTGACATAGTGGGAGCAGAGGGGAGAGGGCGGGATCAAAGGGACAGGGCTCCACTGAGAACCCACCCTTTTCCTTCTTCAGATTATGGTCTGCTGGTTTGCTCTATTTTGTATGTCTGAGATTTTGAATAAAATTCCACGTGCAAATAAGGATTCTAGTCACAAAGAAAACAAAAGGTTGGGCAACCAGAAAATTAGTTCACTCTTCCATTTTATGAATGGGAGATGAGAATGATAAAGTGACTTGCTGGATGTTACACATGTAGAAAATAGGTGCAGGAGGACAGGTAATTAGTTTTTCTGATTTTCGATCCAGGGACACAGCCTCTTATATCATGTTGCCTTTCACCAGGTGAGGAAAGGTGGGTAAGAAGATCCAGGACCTATTTTCTAGACCACAGCTCTATACATGTTGCAAGAGAAATCTTTAAGCAAAGTGAAAGGAAAACAGCAAAATTTCAGCATCTTGAAGGTCTCACTATCACAGTGAAGAAAACCAAATAAACAAGGGGTCCAGGGCACAATTTGCCTTCATTTCTCTCTTACACTGGAAGCTTCTTTTTAAATTTTTAATTATTTTAAATTTCAGATTAATATGAGAGTACATACAATTAGGTTACATAGTTGGTTTTAGTGAAGTTAAAGTCCAAGTTGTAGTTGTGCCCTTCACCCAGGAAAAGTGTGCAGTCTACCCGTGCAAGGTACCCATTGGGTGGGAACTTACCAAACCCTTTCCCCACTCCCTACTTGAATTTAATTGAGTTTTCCTTTCCTGTGAGCACATAGTTGTTAATCTAGTTTTGGTTTAGCGCGGAGTACATGTGATGCTTGCTTATCTGTTACTTGTGATACTTCACTTAGGAGAATGTTCTCTAAATCCATCTAGATTGTTACAAAAGATACAAAATCTCCATATTTTTAGGGTTGAATAGTATTCTATGGTATACATATACCACAGTTTATTAATACATTCATGGGTTGAAGGGCACTTGGGTTATTTCCCTATCTTTGAGATTATCAACTGAACTGCTATCAACATTTGAGTGAAAATGCTCTTATGGTAAAATGTATTTTTTTCTTTTAGGTGGATATGTGGTGATGGGATTGCAGGATCAAATGATAGGTCTACTTTTAGTTCTTTGAGGACTCTCCGTAATTCTTTCCATGGAGGCTGCACTGCTTTGCAGTCCCACCAACAGCTCACAAGTGTTCCCTTCTCTCCATGCCCACACCAGCATCTGTTGCTTCTGGACTTTGTGCTGTGGGCCATTCTCACTGGGGTTAGGTGGTATCTCAGGGTGGTTTTGATCTGCATTTCTCTGATGATCATGTGCTTGTTGGCATCTGTCTGTCCTCCTGAGAAAAGTTTCTGTTCACATTTCCTGCCCAGTTATTAATGGGGTTGTTTGCTCTTTTTTGTTGACTTGCTTGAGTTCTTTTGTAGATTCTGGTGATTAGCCCTTTGTCAGCTTTGTAGCATGCAAATGTCTTCTCCCACTCTGAAGGTTGTCTCTTTGCTTTTTTGATTGGGTCCTTAGCTGTGCAGAAACTTTTTCACTTTATCAGGTCCCATTTATTTATTTTTGTTGTTGCTGCAGATGCTGGTGGGATCTTCTTCATAAATCTGTAGGCTAATAGGATTAAGCGTTTTTCTGATACTTTCTTCTGGTGCTTTTATAGTTTTGTGTCTTAGATTTAAATATTCTACCCATCCTGAGTTAATTTTTGCAAGGGGGGAGAAGTTTTTTACATGTGGCTAAGCAGCTCTCCTAGCACCATTTATCGAATACAAGTTGTTTTCCCTAGTGTATGTTTTTGTTTGTTTTGACAGAGATCAGCTGGCAATATGAGCCTGGTTTCAGCTCTAGACTCTCTGTTCTGCCCCATGGATATGTATCTCTGTTTTTGTGCCAATGCTATGCTATTCTGATCACTATAGATTCGTAGTATAACCTGAAGTCTGGTGAAGAAATGCCTCCAGATTTGTTCTTATTTTGTAGAATTGTGTTGGCCATTTGGATTTTTTTTTGTTGTTGTTGTTGCATGTAAAACATTGAACTATTTTTTCAAGATCTTCAAAGTATGACATTGGTATTTTAATGGAGATTGCACTAAATTTGTAGATTGCTTTGGGTAATATGGACATTTTAACAATGTTTGTTTTTCCAAGCCATGAGCATGGTATTTCCTTCCTTCTGTTAACATCCTCTGTTATTTCTTTTCTCAGGGTTTCATAATTCTCTCTGTGGAAATCCTTTATATTCTTTGTTAAATATATTCCAAGGTATTTCATTTTATTTGATGATACCGTGAAGGGTTTTGTATCTTTGCTTTGATTGTCAGCTTGACTATTGTTGGCATATATGAAGGCTACTGATTTGTATATATTGATTTTATATCCTGAGATGTTGCTGTATTTCTTTATCACCTCCAGGAGTATCATAGTTGGGTCCTTGGGGTTTTCTAAGTATAAGATCATATGATCAGCAAAGAGTGATAATGTGACCTCCTCCATCCCCAGGAAGCTTCTGTTCTATTGCCAATTAAGCTGCATGACTTGGGGTAAGGCACCTGGAAAACCACAAAAAGATTTGCATGTCATTCTTAGAAAGGGATAAAGCAGTGGTTCCCTTTGGGAGTCGGAAAACACATATTTTTGATGGTCTTAGGAACCGAGACACCGCTCCTCTGTCTCCAGGTGAGTATGCCCACATGTACCCGGTATGATGACATCATCTGTATTAAAGGGTCACAGCATTACGAAGGTTGAGAACCACTGGGGTAAAGGATCCTGTAACAGATCAGTTTTACGGCAAATCCTCAGGCTAATGTTATAAAGAAATGCAAGTAGGTACATTTTTCACGACTGAAGCTTATTTATATCACCTTTGTCTGCTACTGAGCTGTAGCATTAGTAGGAAATGAATATTTACCCAAGGATGTGCCCTACTCCCAGGTATTTAATGGAATCCTGCAGTTCCCATCAGCTGTACTTCATGCTCTCCTTTTTCTAGCTCATCTAACAGTCTGTGTAACATCCTCTTACTTGAGCATCCTCCAATATGATCTCAATATGAGATCAGTATGATCTAAGCAGATTGCTGATCATAAGTACCTCCTATGTAAAAATTCTAGCCTTGGCAAAGAGAAGAAATCTATCTCTGTAATGTAGGTGCAGGGAATGAGTGTTCAATGAGAAGAAAAAGGAGAAATATCTGCACGGAGGGGAAGAAAAGTGGTCAATTTGGACAAAGAAATAAAACTCAACCATTGCTGATTTTTGAGTAATCAGGATTGATAAAATTACCTGGCTCTCCAGTTCCTTGTGGCTGTGCAGGTATAGATGGCTACAGAATCCAGGGCAGGGTTGTTGGTGGAAGCTGGAATACACAGTGAGTATATGTTCTGTTTAGTGCCAAACCACATTTGGGAAGTTTGTAGGTTACAATTGCTAAACCTCCATCTAGATTCTTCTTTAATTAATGCCACTTAACATTATTGTAATTTGGAATGTTAGTTTTGTTTTTGTTTTGTGTGTGTGTTAAAAGGAATAAAATATAGGCAGAAAGCAATCATGGTTGTTAGTAGAAGTAGTCAATATAATATGGCCTGGGTGGTTTTACCATCACAACTTCACTGAATTGACCTTGGCTATTAGACCAGTTGAATAGAGACATATCCCTATAACAAAGGAATAAAAGAATCATTAAAACGTAAAATTTAAGCATCTCACTACCTCTCTGTAGTTAGATGTAATTGCAGTTTTCCACCAAAGAATTTGTGGAGAATTAAAATGAAAAACAAATACTTGGGGAAATAGCACCAAATGGATGGAAAATATGAAATTAACCTTTTCCAATCCAATTTTTCTGCCACCCACATTCTCCCCAGATCTTTTTTATTTTGGTGGGGAAAGCATCAGTGGATTACTTGTAATTATCCTACAGTTTTAAAAAAGAAAAACATAAATATGAACTCACCTGATGATTTTATTATATATTTTAGGTTATATAAAATTTTAGATTATATAAAATAAAGTGTTATTTGTTTACTTTTGTTTATGATTTTTTTGAGTACTGTACTTTTTGAAGCAAACTCTAGGATGGAGTCCAAGCTTCCTCTTGCAGAAATGGTTTCTCTCTTTCCACTTTCCTCATTTCTTCTGCTGTAAACCATGCGATCTTTTGTTGAGTTCTTTCCATTTTGGAGTATACAATGCATCCTCCCATGTAGCCTGGCCTCAGTGTCAGAGATGATTGTCTTCCCCTCTTTCTTGAATTTCTGTTCCTGATGTTGCTCACAAGCTGAGTGGGGCCATTTCTGCTATGAGGGAGGTGCATCTGCACTTTCTCTCCAATGGAGAGGCCAAACAGATGCATCAACAGCAAAGAATGTGAGCAATGTCTTCCCACAGGATTGGAATTAGTTGTCTCAATATCCAGAAAATCTGTTTCTTATAAGGAATTGGAGAACTATTGAACTTCAGAATTATTTACATTTCTTTAGAAATGTGCTCATTGTTAGCGGAAGGCTGTCACGTGAAGAAGTATCTTTGGCATATGAGCCAAGCATTATACAGTGTCGGGGGAGAGAGCAAAGAACTCTTCCCACTCGGCCATGTCTACCCAGATCACTACTTAACAGCTTGAAATAAGTTGCTCCTATCTACTTTGTTAGATTTTTTTTCTTCACATTTTCTTTTCCTTCTAAAAACAAGCAACTAACAAAACAAAAAGTAAAGACCTCTTCGATTCTTACAATTTCTTGGAAGAAAATTTTGTTTCAGATATTACATATTTCAAACAATTTTTTTTTTTTTTTTTTTTTTTTAGAGACAGAGTCTCCCTTTGTTACTCTCGGTAGAGTGCTGTGGCTTGACAGCTCACAGCAACCTCCAGCTCTTGGGCTTAGGTGATTCTCTTGCCTTAGCCTCCTGAGTAGCTGTGACTACAGGTGCCCGCCACAACGCCCGGCTATTTTTATGTTGCTTGGCTGTGGCTGGGTTTGAACCCTCCACCTTCGGTATATGGGGCTAGTGCCCTACTCACTGAGCCACAGATTCTGCCCTTCAAACAGAGTTTGAGGTCTCTTTTATTCCATTCCCTATCATATCAATATTAAGAAAAGGATTGGGTCATCAGCAATTTACTAAAATTTTCCCAACACATATTAAATTAGCTTGACATGTCTATACAAAAAGAACAGGTTGACTTAAACGGGGATTAGTCAGAATTGAAAGCATTGAAAAAAGAATGTTATAAAGAAAGTCCAGCGGGTGTATTTCTCACTACCATTCCTCTCTTACAGAAGAAAATCAGTGGTGCTAATTTGGTTGCCATCCAGAAGAAGAGTCTTAGTTGCCAGGCCAGAACCGCTCGGATCTTAGCAAGCATGTCTTGTATATTTTGAAATCATTGATTATATCAGGGTTGAGATCATTAGCTTGTAATCATTAAACTGGAAATTCAATTGGCCCTGGTTCTGATTCAATACTTACCAAAATAACTTCTATTAGCATTTGGATTTCCCTGAAGCTCTGGCTACAACAAGAAAATAAAGATTACCCTGGACAGACCATAAAACGCTAAATTGGAGTCATACCTAGAACCTCAGTGTAGGGAGGGGCAGCCTCCAGCTATTTATTCTTCCAGCTGTGGTTAATGCGTGGGAAACAGGTGCAGTAACTGGTGGCCCAGGCTCCCCACCTGGCCTGGGGCATGTGCAGTGTATATATCAGGGACCCAGACCTGACACTCTACCCTTCCTTCTTTCCGGGAGTGGGCTTTTGAGGTGCCCCTAGAGGGAGTGATTCTCCAGAGTTTTTAGTGAGTTGTATAGAGGAGGAGCCAGATTCCAGCAATTCTTGAGACCAGATGTGTATCTCGGTCTTAGAAGGATTGAGTCCTCCAGTGACTGAGATTATAAAGGCAGCAGGTGGGAGATGCAAAGCTAAGGGTCCAGATGAAGTTCTGAGACCTGTTGCTGTCTGTCTGTCTGAAAGAGTCCTAGAGTCTCCACATTTTAAAAAGACTTTACACCTTTTTAAATTTTAAAATTGTAAACTAGTTCAAATTGAAACTTGTATACTTTGAAAGTGTTATTTTTAATTTTAAATCTCCCTTATCATGAGCAGGGGAGGAGAGTTTGTTGGGGGAATATTTACCATTAATAAGGGTAGATTGGGTGGGGATTTCTGAATGGATCTGATTCAATTTCCTGACAAATAGGTGTCACTTCCCTGCTACACTTACAGCCCCCTACCAAGACGTATGCTTTCTGTTTGAACATACGGTCACACTTTGGTGATTTGTTTTGGCTTTTACTTATTTATTTTTATTTATATCCTTTCAGAGTTAACTATCTCCAAGGAATATTGGTGGTGTGTTCAATAGTGAGCTAGAGAATGGCTCTGAAGATAGGCATGTTTAATTAAATTAAAACTTCTCCAACACATACCTGGAAGTTTGGGCAGATCACATTCTATTAACTCTGTTTCTTTTCCTTTCAGCTTGTGATGAGGAGTGTGTGGGTGTGCCGCTGAACAACTTGGATGACATTAGTGATGCCATTCTTTCTATGAACCTCACGAGCGTTATCCCTCTCCCTTATGGAATTTTGTCAAAACTGGAAATACAACTGAGTATCTTCAGGTAGGTCCTGGGAATACAGAGGTCAATAGAAATGTGTACCACGTGTCTTTGTGAAAGAGTCAGTGGGATGGGAAGGGTCATTCTGTCTGTCCCAGCTATGGCAGGAGCCTCCCTTCCGTTGCTTCCCTGGACGGGGACCAGCGACAGGGACCTCCCTGTCTCACACACTAACTTATTTCTCTGCTGGGCAGCTCTGGTTGTTTGAGTTACTCCTTAGAGGTCTCCTTATTAAGTCTGCCCCTGTGGTTCTGCTTCTGCTTGTGGAATAAGATAAAGTCTGCCATTCCTCTTTAAGACAGCAGACCTTTGGGTATTTGAAAACAGCTGTCCTATTTACAAAAACAGAAAAATCCAAACAACATCTTCCTTAAAGTTGGTTTATGCTGAAGATGAACTACTTTTTGTTAAATATATGATTCTTAACAGGAGTTGCAAGGCACAAAAGTCTTTCTCCTAGAAAACTATATGAAAATCTCCAGGGGTAAATCAGAGTTTTATGTTTCTTCAGTAGAGTCTGGGTCTAAAAAGCAGGGGAGCCACTTGTTTATTTCTTTAAATTAGTTTTTGTGTATTCAGCAGAGGTTAGGAATGTGAGCTCTTAACTCTTGGCTGTCCCCATTATTTACCAACACAGAAGCCTTGAGAACATTACTTTAACCCCCAACCCCAAACAGTGATGTAACCATTCATAAAGTTGCTTTAAGGAATAAAATCATACATGTAAAAAAAATTAGAGGAGTATTGGTATAAACTAAGTACTTATTTATTAGTAATTATAATTTTCTTTTATGAATTATTTTGTACTTTAGCCCAATAAACAGTTTAAATGTTATCAATTATATTTAAAATTTATGCCTGGGTGCAGTGACTCACACCTGTAATCCTGGCACTCTGAGAGGCTGAAGCAGGTGGATTGCTTGAGCTCGGGAGTTCAAGACCAGCCTGAGCAAGAGTGAGACGAAAAAACTAGCCAAGCGTGATGGTGCATGCGTATGGTCCCAGCTACTCGGGAGGCTGGAGGCTTGAACCCAAGAGTTCGAGGTTGCTGTGAGCCATGATGACACCATGGCACTCTACCTAGGGTAGGAGAGTGAGACTCTTTCTGAAAAAAAGAAAAGGAAAGAAATTCTGTGACTCTTATAGTGCAATAGAGCCCAGTTGCAGCACTATTAGATGCTGCTTAACACAGCAGATTTTAAATGTAAATCTACATAGGAAATAACAAGCAAAAGATGGCAGGATGGGCTCAGAAAGCTATCATAGAAACGTAAGTAAATCCGATTCATTTTCTTTTTTGTTGTTGTTGTGACTAGAGTGTGTGGTGTCAGCCTACCTCACAGCAACCTCAAACGCCTGGGTTCCAGGGATCCTCTTGCCTCAGTCTCCCAAGTAGCTGGGACTATAGGCACCTGACACAACGCCCGGCTAGTTTTATTATTTTTTCTAGAGACAGGGTGTCTCCCTTGCTCAGGCTAGTCTTGAACTCCTGAGATCAAGGGATCCTCCCACCTCTGAAGCCCAGAGTACTGGGATTACAGGCCTGAGCCACCACACCTGGCCCTATTTCTTTTCTTTTCTTTCTTTCTTTTTTTTTAATGACAGTTTTGAGGAAAGAAGAATTTTTTCTGTGATCCAAAAAAGAAATAACCAGTGCTTCTCACCAAAGAACCAGAGCATTTTACTTGGGGGCACTGTAAATTTTTTTTCCTTTCTTCTTAGGAATCATTACTGAAAGAAAATATGCAAAAGGAACTGGCAAAATTTAAACTTGAAGGTGTTGCCAAAGAGACGGACGACCTGCAGAAGAAGGTAAATTTCTTCCATAAAGAACCAGCAATTGGTTCTTTTCCAAACCTCCTGAGCAGTTGCCTTAGGCCATCTGGAAGGCTCTGCTTAGCTGATACAGCCTCTCCTTCCCAGGAGCTTTGCTTCAGGTATTTTATCATCAAACTGGTTTTAACCCTACTGGTCATTGTGCTTTCCTGAGAAAAGGCTTCTGCCTTAATTTCTATTGTCACCTCTGCTAAGGAAAGAGTTGGGCAGTTACTCTGCTCGTGGACTTCTGATTTCCCCTCTGAACCACAGCATAGAGTGGGACATGATTAGAAAATCACTGGGATTTCTTCTCCTAAATTCAGTCTGTAACTGAGCACATGGTGAGCACGAGGTACACCACCACACACCTGTAAGGCACTCTGGAAACTTCTGGGCTGAGCCGGCAGGGCACGGTCCTTAGGACTTGGTGTCTGTGCAACACTCAGGCTTCAGTGCGGTTTGGAGTTTAGGACTTTGAAAGTCAAGTGAACTCATTTTTATTTCATTGGGGGAATTACTTATTCTCTTCAGCCTATGGCACATGAATGGCTTTTAGTGACCTAAAAACAAATCTCTTTTGCGGATGAGGAGGCAAGGACAATTTTTCACTTATGAATTATGTGTGTACACATGCATACGCACGTTTTTGTGTATAAAATGCGATAGTGTATCTGTGTAAACGGATACACATGGGTGTCTCTGGTCCGTCTCTCAGCGCGCGCGCGCGCACACACACACACACACACACACACACACACACACACACACTACCACATGCCCTAAAAAAGTACTAGCTTGCCTCCTGTTATTTCAGAATTACTGATGCTTTGGAAAATGGCTGAGGGTTTAAGTGTGGACTTTAAGCAGCTTATCAAGTAAACATTTGGTAGGAGTGATAAGCTGATTAAAACATATTCTGTTTATTAAAGGAGGTTCTCTTTGGTCTTAAACTAGAAAACCAGGAGTGAGCTACCACACCTGGCCCTGTTTTCCTTTTTTTTAATGACAGCTTCAAGGAAAGAAAAATGTTTTCTGTGATGCAAAAACAAAACAATTTTAGACCCTATATCAGTTACTTTACATTCTTGGAAATTACAAACAATCTTTGTTTCAACCAATTATAAAATTCCTAATAAAAGTAACAGCTGAGGGCAGCTAAGCCCCAGCTTCTACACATCATCTCACTGAGTTCTTATGATGGCCCCAGGAGGTGAGTGTTACTGTCACCCCAGTGTTACACATAGAGCTTGGTGATACCCAGGTCCTCGGCCTGGCAGAATCAGGTCTAACTTCTCCTTGCCTGACTCCATGTTCTTAATCCCTTAGAGACTATAGTCTCATAGGCCATACAAATTAGTAAAATTTGCTTTCTGTATTCTGCATAGTTGGGTCCTAAAGTGAATAGAGGGTCTTCTCAGTATAGACTCTGGAAAAATCTGTGGTTTGACAGCCAATTCCACTGCTTTTAAAAATACAGCATCAGGCCTGGCGTGGTGGCTCATGCTTGTAATCCTATCACTCTGGGAGGCCAAGGCAGGTCGTTCGCTTGAGCTCAAGCAACTTGAAACTCTTGGGCTCAAGCGGTCTCCTTGCCTCAGCCTCCCCAGTAGCTGGGACTACAAGTGCCCACTTCAATGTCCAGCTATTTTTAGAGATGAGGCCTCACTCTTACTCAGGCAACTGTGAGCTATGACACCACAGCACTCTACCAAGAGAGACAAAGTGAGACTCTGTCTCAAGAAAAATAAGTAAAATGAAATAAAAGTATACCATCTTCTCTCATGCTGGGTGGGTTGTAAATTACGTATTTCATTAACCACTTAGTCAATCATTTGTAATCCCAGATATTAACCTTGGTTCACGTGATGGTGTACATCTCTGCTCTCTATTCTGGATTATATAATTTTGTTGCTTGGAAGAGGCAATGTCTGGAAACCAAACCTTCCGTATTATTGACAATCAAACTAACGGGAGACCTTAATTTTCTGCCAGCTCACTAGAGTGGTAACAAGTAGCCAAAAGGAGAATAAGAAAACTGAGCGAATCTTCAAAGAGAGTTGGGACCTGGCCACGTTCATCGACAGGCTGCAGAGGAACATCCAAGGTAGTGTGGGCAGTGTCTGGTTTGGGGACTCTGTGCTATTCTAGAAAGAAGAGTCACATTTGCATTCAAATTTACAGCTGTGTGTGTCTTGTGCTGGGCTTCCTGGAACCAAAAGACTGGTATATGCCACAGTTTGGGGATCTTGAAATGTCCAGGCCGTGGTGTTTGACTGAGAATTTTAGCTTTTAAAAAAATGTATGTTTCTTTTTAAATTTTCTGTATCATGGCTAATTCTCAAGCCCCATTATGGTAAAGTCAGATATCTCCCCATCCATTTGCACAAAGTAGGAGTTGGTACGATTTGGGGCTTCCATTTGGTGCCAACATTTATCCTCCACATTGGAGTAAATTTAATCACTCCTCAGTGGGATCTAATCTGGCTTTTAGCATGCTATTTTCAATTTTCTGGCTTCTAGAATCATATTTTTGCTTTTCTTTTTGGATTATGGTAGAATGGCTTAAAAGTATAGATTCCTATGCAAGTCCGACTTTGTAGGACAAAGGTAAGAAAATTATTAAAACAAATTATATTAATAATACTATGAAGTATCAGTAGTTTCTTCATGTGCTATTAAGTTAAATAATTATTTATTAAGAACTTTTATGTGTCAAAGTCTGTGCCAGGTACACACAATGGACCTTGCCCTTAGGGAGATGATGAGTACTTGGCAAGACTCACATTCAATAAACCGGTTATCCCAACTCCCTGGCCAGGCCTGGAGGTCCAGCCCAGCTTAGGTGAACAGAACATCACTTATCAAAGAGGGCTCTAAGTTTTTCATTTAGTACTGTTCACTTTTGAGAGATTTATTATATAATTGATGATTTTCTCCATAGAAACGGTTGAAAAGGCAACAACTTTGAATCAGACTTTGGATGAAGATTTCCAGCTGCCCAGCTTGATGCTTGAGAATATGCAGCGGAACATTTTATCTTCGCTCAAAACCATACAGAAAAGGCACTTCATGCAGTTGTACCAAAATGTCACCCTGGAACTCAAGTAAGTTCCCAGGGACAGAAGCTTGGGTGTTATCTCCAAAGGAGAAGAAGGCATAATGGAAAGAACAGTGCGGCCTGGGGGTGGGATGTCGGAAGAGAGGTAAAGGGTCCCTGTATTCAAGTAAGTTAGATGGGGACAGACCCCTCTAACTATATGGGACACTAGTGTTGTGGCGGGACACTAGTGTTGTGGCGGAACACAGTTTCAAAAAGACTGTTGTATTCTGTTAACTGAACACAAAAGAAAAAGCCAACAAAATGTTCCGAGGGTTTTATTAATCCTGTCCCTGCCACTGAAGGACTGTCACTTCATCTCATTATAGTTGAGAGAGTAAAGTCACGTCATACGTGAAAATTTGACCTCATCTTAAACTTGCTCAGACAGATACCTTATTTTTTTCTTTCTTTATTATTTATTTATATATTTATTTGAGACAGAGTCTCACTCTTTTCATGTGGGTAGAGTGCT